>NC_056734.1:143551808-143851808 GCF_019279795.1 Protopterus annectens | reverse complement strand
CTTCTAGGTGCAGAGATAAGCACACCACCCCTACTGCCTCCAGAGAAAAACAGATGGGCAACCTTTCAGGACCACTGATAGGGTTTATCTGAGAAGGAATACTTGAAACCTTGGTATTTTGGGCCACCTTTGCCATGAGAGATGTCCCCTTTGCCTCTGGGAGAGCCAACTTCTCTGAGTCTTGGAAGGGACCTTGGGATTTATGAAACCACATTTTTCAACCTCCCCACTGATTTTGTGAAAAGGGTCTCTGATGAGTAGTGAAATGGATTACAATGGCAAACAAGGTCTTTCCTTCCTGCTCACTTCTGGAGAACATTTTCTTCACTTTTGGGCTGAACAAAGAAGATCCATCAAATGGGGCACTGTTGAATGATGACTTAAGAGCTCCGCAAAGTCACACAAGAGCATCCAGACATGTCTTCTGATGGCGATATCCAAACTCACCACTCTTGACAGGCCTTTTGCAACATGGGAAATCAACCTCATGTATGTATTAGATATGAACTGAAGGGTGGCTAGTTATAAAGAAACCTTATTCTGGACCTCCATGGGCATGGACCCAGAAAGGAATTTGGAAAGATCTTTTATCAGCTCTCTTTCCATTCTGGTAAAATATGCCAAGTAATTTGATAACCTCAGGACAAAGGTCACTGAGGTGTAGACACACTTCCCAAATCTGTCCATGGCCATAGACTCCCTGTTAGGGGGATGTACAGATATGCTGTGCTCTGCAAGCTCTTTTTTGGTGGCTGCTGCTACAACCATAGCATCTACTGGGACCTGTTTACTCCAGTGTGCCTTGTCTTTCAGGGGAGGGCTAAAAATGTATCAGATAATTTGGGAATTGGGTCTACAGTGTCCATTTCCATCCATGCACAGTGTGAGATCAGATATATTAGCTCATCAGCCAGAGGGGTCACCCAAGATGTAACTGAGCCAGACATGAAGGCTTCCAGAAACAATGTCTCCTCTGGTGTGGGGGGATCAGAAGACTGTCCTCTTTTTTGCTTCAAAATTTCCAGTATTTCTCCAAAGGAGATATTCTCACATGGAGAGGTAGCACACCCTTCCTCTTCAGCAAAATCAGTGTCTTCTGTAACAAATTCCTGAGGGGAATCCAGGTGTCTCCTCTTACGTGTCCTATTCCTAGGGACTTCATCAGTGGGATGGTCTGATTAGGTATCAGAAGTGGCAGGGGAGTCCCTAGGGACTGACTGGAGGCTTAGTCAGGTAGGCTGTTCCTGTGGAATAGATGTGAGAGGCTCAGAATTCAAACATAATGGTGGAAGAAAAGTAGGATCCAAGAGGACAAAGATGTCCTATCTCTAGGCAGGGAGAAAGCCCTCTCCACTACCTCAAAGGGGAGTCTAGGAAAAACAGAAGTCCACAACACTGGAGCTGAAGTCCTCTGTGCCAATGAGCCCTAAACTCCCTCAGAATCCCACCTTGAAGAAGGAGTCAAACCTAAGCTGTCAGACACCAAAGGCCCTAGGGACAAAGATAGCTCCAATAACTTCAGAGTTGACTCCAACCCCCCCCCCCCAGAGCCAGTGCAACACTTTGACTCTGAGAGTCCTCCCACTCTGACAGCATCAGAGCCTGGTGACTCAGGGACACTGTCGGAGTTGAAGAATCATCTGTCTTCAGATTCATTGATGACATCCTTAGGGTTCTTGGATCCAAGGGCTCCAAAACCATGGGATGGATTGGAGAAGATATTATCGGTTCAGGGGATGGCAGGCTCATGGGTCCAGTAGGAGATGGAGCTGAGACTACTTTCATCTGGATCTGAGCTCTGTGGCACTTCATCAGTATCCTATTCATCTCTGCTTCAGACAAGCCCCTGGAGGACCTAAGGGAGGAGCTGGTTGATGGTAGCCTGGAATGTCCCTAGGTGTTTCTTGAAGAAAAGGAGAGTGGAATCAAGGGGAGATCAGCTCTGATGAAAACCTAGGTGATCGGACCAAAGTAACCTTAGCTTTGATAAAGTTTTTAGATATCTTGGTAGGTGGCACAAAAAACAGAGCTGATATAGTAGAACAGTCTGGTGACCTTTTGTTAGGGTCCTTATCCTTGCAGGATAGAATCAGTCTTCCTCTCTTCAGACCTTTTTGAGGTGGTTTGAGCCCCATTTGCTAGAGAGGAAGAGGGAAGAAGACCTTTTAGGGACAGCTTTTTCCTGTTGCTAAGGGCCCTGGAATTAAACTTGGCACAAACAGAACAGTCTGTGTCTAAATGGGCCACACCCAGACAGTACATACATTTCCTATAGTCATCGGAATTGGAAATTGTATGCCTACAGGAAATGCATTTTTTAAATCTGGTAGGCTTTTCAGCCATTGGAAGGAGATAATATAGGACATAAAATATAGCAATTGAGATTTTTTATAGTAAAACTGTCAGCAATCACAACTACAAATATCCTCTAAATGGTAGAAAGAGAAGATTTAAGATAAAAGAAAGAGAAAGTACCAATGATGGCACTTAAATAGTACCTAACAGTAAATAGGTAGGAAAAGAGTATAGCCTGATGGACAGAACTCAAAAACATATGGAAACAATGAAGAAAGAGTGAAAGATATATATATATATATATATATATATATATATATATATATATATATATAAAAAATTTAGTATAACAAGAACAAACTTACAACTGTAAAATATCAAAAAGATTTACTCTAAGGCTCGAGAGGAGTTCCACATCTGAGAGATATGGTGGCAGAAGAGATCTAATGTATCTTAGGTTGTTAGGGCATTATGGGTAAGGAAGGAGTTTGAGAGCTGGATCAGTGAATCCAGTGAAGTGGCCTAACTGGATCTGAAGTCAGATCAGAAACCCATCAGTTGAGGAACGAATGAAAATGACATCCCACACACACACACACACACACACACATATATATATATATATATATATATATATATATATATATATATATATATATATATATACATATATATATATATATATATATATACCTTTCTCTCTGTCTATATTTATATAAGGTCAGTAGAACAGGCAATTTGCTTCACTGTTCTGTTCATAGGATCAAAGGCTCATAGGCATTACAAGGCAAATGAGACTTACAACCATTTGTGCCTTGCTCTACCCATCATCATACTAAACTCCTCTCTCTCGAGGAGGACCAGGCCAGTAAAACCTGAAAATGAATTTGTGAATACTATCCAACTGTCCATTTCCCATCAAAAGAGTCTATTCCAGTGGTAGGGGAGACACTGAGTAATGAACCTGTCTCTCTGTCATGTTTTATTTAGCTGTTGGTGAAGAATTAGATTCCTTGTTCTGGTATTTGTGGAACTACTCAGTTTTGTGGTAAAACATGAAATCCTGGATCAATGAGTCCCTAATAACTCAGAAGGCAAGGCATAGACCTCTCTTAGTCTATAAGACACTGAATAAAGGGATGGTGCTTATAGTCTTTTCTGGTAGCTTATTGTTTTTAAGCCAGTGATCTTCTGAAACAGTGGTCTTTCTAGTTGTTTGATATCTCTAGTGAGGGATATCCCAAAGGGGGCATTAAATTCACTAAATGGCCTAATCAGCACTTAATATAATGGGACAATTACCTGTCCAGATTTTGAAGATATACCCTTGGTGATTAGCTGAAGTGAGTAGAAGGAACTCCTGACTACTTGCATTACATGATGATCAAAGGAGAGGAAGTTATGAACCCAGATTACAAGATCTCTAACAACATTCTCATTTTTAAGTGGGGCATTGTCTGTGTCATATGCTGGAGGAGGAATGGTTCACCAAATGTCGTTATATTGCACTTTATAGCATTTAATGTAAACCCACTATAATGTAAGCCCACTATTTGCACATAAGGTGTGTACAATGTTGCAGGACTTGGTTGTCAGATGGTGACTTGACAATGATTCCCAGTTTGCAGTTGTCTGCAGACTTGGTTAACCAGAGGTCCTGGTTTGTGAGGTGGAGGTTGGAAAAGTAAATGTCAAACAAAAGGGTTCTCACCTTGGAGTCCAGTGGAATACCACTAGTTACCTTCACACTCTTTGATGAGGCAGTTGCTATCTGCACTCTATAGATTCTGGCTCTTAGCCAGCTTGCTATCCTATTTTACCACATAGGGATCTGTTTGTAATGCATTTAACTTACTTTGTTGACATGAGGTATAGTGTCAAATGCCTTGGCCAAGCTGAGGTATGCCATATGTACAGCATGGTCACTGTCAACAGTTTGTGTAACTCTCAAAGAAGTCAACAAGAGTCATTAAACTGGATCTATCCTTAATAAAGTCAAACTGCTGCAGGTTTAGCCTGATGAAATTTTTAATGTCATAGTCAGGTCAGTTATAATATACTCTAATGGTGGGGCCACACTAGTGGAGTGGGGTCTATATCATAACATCGAAGTATCAAGACTTCAAATGTTATAACATCGAACCCAAAACCATGAAAGCTGAAAACCTTGAAGACTGAGAACAGCAATTTTTTCCCCGGGAAAAAAAATTGCTGTTCCAGTAAAAAACGCGAAACACACGAACACTGTAAACTATTTCTAATGTGGGGGGGCTTCACACCCCCCCTTCTTAAATATACCAACTCCGAGATCGCACCACAGTGGAGGAAATAGCAAAGCCAAGGAAATGGCCCACCACATTCTTTCCCTGGGAAAGAATTTGATGTTCCGCGGCTTCGATATTTTCAATCTTTGAACTTTCAAGTGCGAGGTTTTGGTGTTCAAACTTTTCAGCATTCGATCTTTTGATATACACCCGTGGAGTGACATTGCAACTGCTTTTTACCAAACGTCAGGGAAGAAGCCAGTGGCTAAACCAGAGTTGTAGCTGGCTCACCTAGCATTCAGTGCTTTCCCTAATCTGGCGCCCCTTAACAAAAAAAAAAGTCCTGCTTCATGACTAATCTTTCTACATTCAAATTTTTTATAAACCTAGCAAGTGTCTTTCTATAACATATACTACAGACAGAAACAGAAGCACTTCTGTTCTGTAGTCTTGTGAGACTGACCGTAAAAACATTATTGAATTCATTTCTGTACCAGCAGGCAGAAATGGGACACAGAGTGTTCTGTAACAGGTTACAAACTGATTGTTGGTTTTGTTTAGTGTGACTTGGAGCTCAAGGAGTTCTGTTTGTGAGATCTGCCTAGGGGTGAGATGACCAATAGAAAATATGGAGATGCCACCACAGTAACCATCAAGTCTAAAAGCATGGTAGCTGCAAAATCCAGTTATGGAGGAAGTGTTTTCTGAACACTTAAACCACTTTTCAGTGTACACAGACACAGATGTGTTCCAAGTGTGGGTGAGCCTCAAGGTCATGCATTTTGCTGTTGAGACTTCTGGCATTGAGCAGAGCTGCCGTAATGTGATCCTGTTATGGATTTGCTATATTTGCTATGTTAGGATGTCCATCAGCTGGTCTGTCTAATAAAGGCACTGTGGGCACTGCAAAGACTTTTACCAGTATGAGGAAGACTTGGAACAAGAAGCACAAACCATTCCAATGCATAGATTGGCAAGCATCTCATTCTATATTGACACATACTGGATTCCATTTGGAATGGCACAAACTTGTTTAGTCAACTATTTTTTATTTGTACCTTGGAATCATTCCGGGAGAAGGAAGAATTCCATTCAATACCAGATTCTTACCTGCATTTATGAAATTCATGTAGGTTCCGGCATGTCTTCAAGTATATCCTTCAGGTTTTGCATGCCAATTTATTCACATCTAAATGGACCACTGCCATGTAATAACACATTTGCCAGTTTGAACTCATAGTTGCTCTTAGCACATCTCATCAACTTGCTAAACAATCTTTTTTAGCCTGGTTATTACTTGCCTTATTGATGGTAGTAAGAGCGTTTTTAAATTTACTCATAGTTTCTTCTTCCTTACCCAGTGATGAGACACCTTATATGACCAGCAAGGGGATGCTTTCTTCTTCTAGTAGGAGGTCTACCAGAAGAGGCAAACATATCAATCAATTCATAAATAAAATCTTAACAAGATTTTCCACCTTTCCTCGGTGCATGATCTAGTAGTGGACTGGCAAAGCGTGGCACAGGAACTATTTCACAATTAATTAGTTGGAAACCAGTGGAACCACTTAGGGAGAATAGATATCTTAACTACATCTGTAAAGCTATCCTTGTTGATTTTGCCTGCGTGATTATCACTTGTGAATACAATGATAATTTCATACTTAAGAATAAAAAAACTGCTAAAATGTATAATATATATATATATATATATATATATATATATATATATATATATATATAAAATATATATAAATGTATTTTATGACTAATATTCAATAAATATATAATATTAACATATTAAAAAGTAATAAATACTGGATGTTAGTTATATATATTTTATATATTTTAGCAGTTTTTTTATATTTAGGCAGTTTTTTATGAAGTAATTAGCTGCTATTGTCATACTAGGTGTTGAAGTTTTTGTGCTTTCATCAGTTTGTGTAATACATTTTGCACCCTTATTACTAAGTATTCTTAGTAAATAATAATTTTTATTATGTGATTAATTTATGTTTTATTTTGTTATACATATTGTCCAGTATCAAATGTTCTTTACAACTAGAAAATGAATTGTTGCAGTTTTTACAGTGAATGGAAAGTACTGTTTATATTTATATTTATATTTATGCACAATGCACTTTAACAGTTAACATTTTATGTACTTAATTGGATGACCAATGAAATATGTCTGAGGACTATTTAAAATGGGTAAAGATTTTTAGAGGTTGATTCTGATGAAGTCTCCTGAGGGGAGATGAAAGCTCTTAATCCAAATTATTTATGTATTACTTTTATTCTATGTTGTGTCTTTGTGTAATAAATTGGCTTTTTTGAGCATTACAATGTGCGTTTACTTGTGGAGGTGCTTTTGGATCTATTTGTTCTTCTGAAGAGGGGAACAGTAGGAGGGATAGCCTTTATTGGAGCCAACACTCTGATTTTGTGCTTTGTGCAAAGTAGCAGACTCCAAATCTGACTTCAGACCAGTGATAAGTGGAGTACCACAGGGTTCAATCCTGGGTCCTCTCCTGTTTGGTATCTACTTTTCTGAAGTACAGGCTAACACAGAAGGTCTTTGGCTAATGAAGTTCATGGATGATTGCAAACTAGGAGCCATAATCAAAACTCCTGATGATGTGGATATCCTAGGGCCACACTGAGACAGATGCCTGGTGTCAAACCATGGCCTCAAGGTCAATGCCAAAAAGTGCATTGCCATCCCCTGTGGTTAAAAACTCTGTACCTATGAGCTACCACATAGGTGGTAGTCTACTTAACACCGAAAGTGTGATAAGAGACCTTGGGACACAGGTGGACAGTAGTCTCCCCTTTGATAATCACATCACCACAGTAGTCAGGAAATCCTTCTACGTGGCACACCTCATCACAAAAGGTTTCTCATCCAGGAAAAAAGAGGTCATTGTTCCCCTCTACTCGTCACTCATTAGACCCATTGTAGAGTACAACGCCCCTTTTGGTATCCACCTCACAAGACATCTACAACAACTAGAAAGGCCGCAGGAATACCTCACAAAGAGGATTACCAGCCTCAAACAGATGCCCTATGCAGACCATCCCAAAAAACTCCAGCTTTACTCCGTCGCATATTGCCTACTCAGAGGCGATCTCTGCCTAACATACAAAGCTATGTCAAACTCAGAGCTGTTGGACAGGCTCCACTTAATGAAATCCCAATCCCTCTGAACTACATGCTATAGGGACCTAAACCTTGTCACCACAATAAACAGAACATGCTGGAGGGATTGAGTTCTGTCCCAGAGACTTCCCATACTCTGGAACAAACTACCTATATATATCAAACAAAGCTCCTCATTAGCACTCTTCAAGAAAAATCTTGATGTCTGGATGGGAAATAGGAAATTCACCCTGGGGATCACCTCTGTGGCTCTGTTTGACAGGGGCACAGGAAAATAATTTTCTTGAGTGGCGAAAGCCAGGGTACCTTTTTGGCTACGCTTATATAGGCCCTATAGCCAGTAGCCTAGTACCTACCTATGAACCTATGAATTAATTGTGTAGGTGCAGCAGCAAAGGCAAGGCTTTGATTGCCAAAACTGATTAGCCATACTAGTAAAGCCCTCCCCTAATTCCTGTCTCTATTTTTTTCTTCACAGTACGGGCATTCTCAGTTTTAAGGTCCAGTTCCTCTATCTTACTCCTCGACCTTTCCTTACTTATAACAGCTCCTTTAAATGAGGGGTATCAGTGACAGTAGTAAAGGATTATGAACTTCATTTAGACCTGGGTTGTTGTATTATAAGTAACTGTTACAGAGTTGCTTAGAGATGTGAGTCAATATGTGGACTTGGCATAACTGAACTATGCCCCTAGTTAGAAGTAGAACATTCTTTACTGTCATTTGGTGCATCCTCATTAGGTTGAACGATTATGCTGGCAAAGTCTCTTTGATAGCTTTTATATGACATCCCTGTTGTGGAGAGTCTAGAAGAACCACAAAGGTCTGCCTGGACACCTATGTCCTGGGACTCCAAGGGTGATCATTCCTTATAATGGGTAACCACACTAAACTTTTATATTTGGATAAAGGCTTTGATGTATATTAGACTCAAATAGCTTATTACAGTGGTTTGAAAGATTATTCTTGCAATTAATTTTCCAGTCATCTGAATTCCTATTGTACATTTTACATGGACTACATTGAATCAGAAAGCCCCGTGTAATTAAGTCATTTATACAAAATTCATCCATTTTCTCTACTGAGAACACAGTAAGTTTAAATAGTTATAACAGACTGATGGTAAACAAAAATAATAATCAAATTTTCTAGTCCCACTGCATAAAAAAAACTACATTCCCAACTTGAGATGACTAAGATGGCAGATATCAAGTTATTACAAGCCTATAGTAATTACTATTGCATTAAACTTTAGATATAATATCCTAGAGACCTACACACCTGGTAGTCAAACCCTCATTACAAATTCAGCACCTGCTCACCTCTAGTATAACACTACGGTCAAACCTTTTTAAGTCAGCAAAGACTCACTTCTACACTGCTACCACTGAGTAACACGCAAAGACTTGTCTTAGTGTCAACAAGAGATGAAGAGATGTGCCTGCGCATCTCACCTTTGCTCAAGGAAAGTGGAAAACATGAAGGGGCTGCTGCCTTCCTATTAGTCACAGCCCTACACACAAAGATACACCCTAATCTGCCTGCTTCCTAATGGCAGAAACAAATGCCAATTTTGCATATCTATAGACACATTAAAAATCATAATGAAAAACGGTAATGATCATACATTTATTTATTTATTTAACATTTGTTAACTGTGAAAGTCTGACTTGGAACAAAGCCAATTTTCAGTGGAGGCCCGGGGAGAAACACTCCAGATGCATGAATTTTGTAACATGGGAGGAAACCGGAGCAGCCAGAGGAAACCCACATGAACGTAGGGAGGACATGCAGACTCTGCACAGAAGGCAGTCTAGCCGAGAATCAAACTGGAGAACCTCTTATTGTGAGGCAAAAATGCTACTGCTGTACCACTGCACCATCCACTTAAAATTAAAAATTACACTTAAAAATCACAGGTACAGTTCTCAGATTTTATCTCCTGAAAATAGAATTTCAATTTTTTAAGAAACATACATCAGTGCCCTTGATCATAACAGTTCTTTTGGCACTGTACTATCCTGGCTTAAGACTCCATACTAGAAGATGCTATTGTATAGGATTTTAGGTTCTAACTAAGCTTACAGCCAAATGAAACCATCAAGAACCTCAGGCACATCAGCTAATGCTAGTGGGATGCTAGCAGATTCCTTCATTAAGTATACTTTCTCCACATATTCCTGGTGAACATTTGTGATCACCTTTCCAGTCATCCAGACTGGTTTTAAATCTTGCTGGGGAAGTGCTCTGCTTGATAGGTAAGGGCAGCCTATTCCAGAGATGGGGGATGCATTGGGTTAGGTATCTGGTGTTATTTATGTGATAATGTAGGCTTGGGTTTCTAAAATGGCTGCTCGCTTTGCCACCTGTTCTATTTAAATGAAGGAATTCAAAGTGTGCTAGCTCATTCATAACACAAATAGCTATCCAGAGATCACCCCTCAGGAGTCTATATGGCACTGAGTAGAGGGAGAGAGCTTCAAGTCTGGCAGAGTAGTTTAGGGCACTGAGATCTTTTTGGTGAGGAATCAATGAGGTCTCTCAGGGTGGTTTTCTTAAATGTATTTATTTTTTTAATTTATTAAATGTATATACCAGGGTAGAACAGTGATCGAACAATGAATAATTACATGCTCAGCTAGGTGTAGGTGCTTGGTGAGGTACATGTCAAAGGGTGCAATATTCAATGATGGGCCTAACAAGAGATAAATAAAGTGGGGCTATAACTTCTATGGACCTCAAAGGAGGTACCAAGAAGGGTAAACTGTGCAAGGTAAAAGGATTTTCTAACCACCACAGAGACATGGAGGATTGTGCAAGGTAAAAGGATTTTCTAACCACCACAGAGACATGGAGGACAAAGCAGAGTCTGCTATCAACATGCATAACCACGTCCCTGATGACTTTCTAATTTAAGTGAAATGTATGTTACCTATATGAAGAGCAGTACTGATACGATTTTTATCAAAGGAAATTATGCTACATTTCTTGGTATTGAGGATATGCCTATGATTAATACAGGAAGCATTTGTTTGGTCCAGCCCCTGCTCGAGAATTTGAGTATCAGAATGGGATTTGAAAACTACCCCCAGGTTGCAATTATTAGCAAACAAAAATGTTTTTCTCTACCAAAGAAATATATGCCAAAGAGGAGGGGATCCAGGACAGAGCCTTGCAGAACACCACTAGCAATATTTTTTTGGTTTAGAAGAAATACCCAAAACCTTAATATTATGAGTTCTATTATTTGGCTGTAGAATTTCATAATATTTAGATTTTCACTGAATCCATCCATATCTGACTTCTATGCAAAAGAGAAGCTACTATGCATTATCTCTTTGCTCTACATTTCTACAGTTTTTTCCATGCCTGGAAGCTTAAGGTATAGAATCTGGAACTGACTGCATTTTTCAGCAATATATCAGGCAACTGCCATATGCAATAACAGCTGATACTTTAAGTATAGAAATAATGTTTTAGTCTTTGTTACACAGCGTTGTGATGCCATTGCTGGCCTAGCTAAGTGCTGCCTTGACTAATTACTTCCTTGATTGTGAGTCTGAAATCCTGTACTTCTGTAACCCTTTTATGTATCATTCATCACAGTGCAATATGGAGATAGATATAGATGTAGGGACCTCTCATCTCTAATTGTATAACAAAGCTTTTCTATGACTTAAGGACTACACTCAAGCTAATAGCGTCTTAGGAGAGGAACATCTGATAAGACTGAAGAGCCTTAAATTTTTAATCTTTTCTGCATTTTCCCAATCTTTTTGTCTTCTGCAATGAAACACCCTCCCATAATATCAGCAGTCAGTATAGTGGGGGAATATGGACTTGAAACATTGTGTCGTCTATCTGTGTACCATTACAAGTACAAAAACTGTAACTTGGTTGAATTTTTCATTCTTTCAGACAGTTGCCCATCCATCCCAGAAGGCAAGGGTCTAGTCATTGGCCCTTGATGTGCAGATAATATCACTTTGAGGAATGGTGCTGAACATGTCTGTGTGATTTAAATGGATAACAGTTTTTTAAGCTTGCTAAATTCAGTACATTATGAATGTCGGTCTAGAATTCAGGAAAGCACATACATGAATGTCCTGAATTGTGGAATCTCTGTGTGATTTAAATGGATAACAGTTTTTTAAGCTTGCTAAATTCAGTACATCATGGATGTCAGTCTAGAATTCAGGAAAGCACATACATGAATGTCCTGAATTGTGGAATCTCTGTATGATTTAAATGGATAACAGTTTTTTAAGCTTGCTAAATTCAGTACATCATGGATGTCAGTCTAGAATTCAGGAAAGCACATACATGAATGTCCTGAATTGTGGAATCTCTGTGTGATTTAAATGGATAACAGTTTTTTAAGCTTGCTAAATTCAGTACATTATGAATGTCGGTCTAGAATTCAGGAAAGCACATACATGAATGTCCTGAATTGTGGAATCTCTGTGTGATTTAAATGGATAACAGTTTTTAAGCTTGCTAAATTCAGTACATCATGGATGTCAGTCTAGAATTCAGGAAAGCACATACATGAATGTCCTGAATTGTGGAATCTCTGTATGATTTAAATGGATAACAGTTTTTTAAGCTTGCTAAATTCAGTACATCATGGATGTCAGTCTAGAATTCAGGAAAGCACATACATGAATGTCCTGAATTGTGGAATCTCTGTGTGATTTAAATGGATAACAGTTTTTAAGCTTGCTAAATTCAGTACATCATGGATGTCAGTGTAGAATTCAGGAAAGCACATACATGACTGTCCTGAATTGTGGAATCCCTGTGTGATTTAAATGGATAACAGTTTTTAAGCTTGCTAAATTCAGTACATCATGGATGTCAGTGTAGAATTCAGGAAAGCACATACATGACTGTTCTGAATTGTGGAAACCATGCTGTGCAGCTTCAGTAACCTGGTTTACACCACAGCTCTACAACATTACCTTTCGAGAAAGACATTGGCCATTTCAATTACCTTAATACTAAGCCAATGACCAAACATTGTCTATATTTGTCATGGAAGTTTTATTGTAGACTGAGGTAATATGGTCCGTAGTCCATTAAAAGTCATTTTAATGTGGTAAATGCTTGCAGTGGTAATTTAATTGAGATTACAATGATTGTTTTGCAAATTTTTTGGCATACATGGCTAGTAGACCATCTAGTAATTTTTTGCTCCACCTACCCTTGTTAATTTACATTTTTTGTAACCTCGTTATGATGGTTTTACTGTATATAGCAGCTTTTTCAACAACTAGATCTGTCCTTTCATTCAAAAGGCTATGACCATTGCTAACTGCAGTGTGTGGGCGCATGCGTGTGTGTGTGTATGTGTGTGTGTGTGTGTGTGTGTGTGTGTGTGTGTGTGTGTGTGTGTGTGTGTGTGTGTGTGTGTGCACGCACGCGCGTTTGTGTGTGTGTGTGCGCATGTGTTTGTGTGAGTGTGTGTGTGTGTGTGTGTGTGTGTGTGTGTGTGTGTGTGTGTGTGTGTGTGTGTGTGTGTGTGTGTGTGTGTCTGCACAGACATGCTTGCATGCATGTGCAAGGAGGTGGAACACAACTGGCCATTTAAGAACCAAGTTATTTCCCAAGGGACAGGCATAATTTTGGTATACCTGAACTTTACAAGCTGTATGCAACTTTTTATTTCCTAATAATGCAAAAGAATATGCACATTTTAGTGGATTTTGTGTTTTTTTTTTCTTTCATCAGGACTACATGAGATGCTGTTTGAATGACTTTTCATGATACTCCCAGTAAAGGTCACATTTTTATCCTATATTATGAAAGGCTTTATGAGCTTTTCTTTCAGTGAGTAATAATTGCCAAATCTTTTCCAACCACGTCATATTGTGATTTCTGCCCTACTTGGTATACTTAATGTATTATGAAATAGTTGTCTTCCAGAGGGGACATTTTATAAAATTGTAGAGGTTCTTTATGTCAAGCAAATGGGAAGAACTACCAAGCAAAGTCTGTAGTGTAGTTAACATCAACACATCTGTATATCTGTATAACAGGATACACACAAGTGTTCCAGGATGGGATCCTTGCACCATGATATATATATATATATATATATATATATATATATATATATATATATATATATATATATATTTACTTACTTACTTATTAACTTTGTTAACCAGGATAGGTGAATGCGAATATGCAAATAACACAACAAGATTATAAGAGGCATCAAAAAACACAGTGAAACATCCAATCATTACAAACTGCTGTACCAGAAATATCAGGTTAACACAATAGCAAGGACTATGTACCATAGTACTAGGAAATTACAGTGTTGCATACTTCTTGGCTTTGAGCATAACTTACTTTGATATTTTGAAAAATTATTGCAAGGATTTAGGGGGCAGTATAGCTGGTGAAGTCATAGTACTGGTCTCAGTATTAGTGATAATGTGTTAAAGAAGACAGATTAGCAAACCTTAGTGACCTGAGTCAGTTGATTTTAGAAGTAGGTTATTGGAGGATTTTATTTGAGTACTGAAGAGCCAAAATGAGTTCCAGCTGTCTGTGTATTGTAATAAAAATGAATTTATAGTGATCATTAACTTGTTTTTGTATAAGGGTATTTAATTGCAAACATCTGTTTTTGTTGTTTGTTACATAGGTCTTAAGTTTTTTTAATAACATTTTTAGTGTTAGCCTCAGTTTTGATTTCTCTAGATAGAGTTCTCTATAGCTTAGCTATACAGGTTGAGTGTACAGCTATAGTCAGTCACATGATTGAGTGTGTAACGTGGTTATGCCCAATAGTTGTTTTTGCTGAGGTCTTAACAGTCTTATTACTCCACTGATAAACCACTCCTTAGAGCTGACCCAAACGTTAGGGATTTGGAAACATATGCTGATGGTAATTTTGCCTTTGATCAGCATATAGCTAGGATAGTAAGAAAATCAATCTATGGCACCCAGCTCATAAACAAGAGTATGGCATCCAGGTCTAAGGAAGTTATACCAGTCTACTCAGCCCTTATCAGACCCAGCATTTAATACAATGTCCCCTTTAACATGTATCTAACCAGGCACCTGCAACAGTTGGAATGCCCTCAAAGGTTTCTCAACAGGAGAATCCAAGGTATGAATACCCTGTCCTATACAGATCACCTAAAAACCCTAAATCTTTACTCAGTCTCCTACAGCTTACTGAGAGGTAATCTTTGCCTGGCATATAAGTTACCGTCAGACCTCTGATGGACCTCTTGTTCATCAGCAAAACAAACAGCAGCTGGAACACTATATCCAAGCAACTGAACTTTGCCTGTGATTTAAATAAAGCATGCTAGAGATACTGATATGTGTCTCAGAGTATCCCCACTCTATGGAATGATCTCCCCATCTTCGGAAGTGGAGTTTATCTCTGAACCTTTTCAAACAAACCCTTCATCAATGGATGGGGAATTGTAAATTCACCCCTGGTGAGACCCCCCCCCATGTCTCTGATGGACAGAGGCTGACAATAACTTAGCTTATCCCAAACTAACATACCCCATACACACAACCCTTAGCTAGCTCATTACTAACATACCCTCGCCATATAGGTATCTAATGTACTTGAGGACAAAACTGAGTTGGGTTACCCAACTAGGCTTATAAAGATCACAGTATTTGATTGCCTAGTATAAACCTATGAACCTATGAGAGGGATTATATGGTTGGACAAGTTCTTGTATGACAGGGTATTTTGTTAAATACAATATTATGAATAAACTTGAGTTATGTAAAAGTCAGATAATTTGGTATATCTAGCCAGTCTTCTGAGAAATATAAAGATGTGCTGTGTTAGGAAGATGTATATTTGGCTATTTTATGGATAAAAACAACTTCACCTGACCATTGTAAAACTGAAGAAAAACACAAGATGGACACAGATCTTCCTTTTATTAACAAGAAAAGGATTTCACTTAAGGCAATTTAAATATGACTTAAGTCCAAAAAAATCATGTATGAAACATCAGACATTAAACATCTGTATAGTAAAATACATTAATTATTAAATAATGTATTTAATAAACTTTTTTAACGTTTTGTTTAGTGGCATGTCAGTCAGTTCTAAAAAGTCCCTATGAACAAAAATAATAAAATAAGATTTTTTTCTTGTTAATAAAATGAAATATGTATCCCTTCAATGTTTTTTTTTTTTTTTTGTTGTTGTTTAGTTTTGGTTTTTGGCTATTTCATTGTATACTTGATTTTTGTAGTTTCTTTTGCAGAATTGATTAATATAGGAAGGATTAGCATCCATGCTGTCTTATGCCATGTACGTTCACTTAATGCAGGATTTTGTCTGCACAACATTAAGTTTCTTGTTTCATTTGGATATTGCATTGTCAATATAATATATAGATTAAATTGTAGCCATTGATCTATGATAAAGCTAAGTAGCTTGGTGTATGATACCTATTTACTGATGGCATTAGTTATTATGGAGATTTTGAAAGAGTCACTATGAATTTGTAATGGTGAAGGTGTAAACAGGATGACTTGTATTTTTTAGTATTTAACAGTAGTTGTGATTAATTTAAATATTTTTAATTTTATGAAGATCTTGATGTGTTGCACTTTGAAGTTTATTGCTTTACCACATCAGATGACAGTGGAGTCATCTGCATGCTGTACTAAGAATGAGCTTGGTCGACTTCTGTATCTATCATTTATATCATTTATAAATATATTAAATAAAAGTGGACCACATATGGATCCTTTTGGTACACCTTCTGTTACTGGTTTAAAGGTGGGATGTGTATGTTTCTTGGGATCTGTTTTGTAGGTAGCTGCTAAACCATTATAGAGTTGTCCTACTGTTATTAAGAGTTAAATTACTGGCAAACGTTTCAACTTCATAGCACAAAAAAGTCTGGACAAACCTTAAATAATGGGGTGACCAGACCAAAAAATTGGGACACATTTTAAATATTGTGCTTATAAATTTTGAATGATGTTATAATAACAGGTTTTTGTGTTAGCTTGCATTTGTTGAAGGATATGAAGTCTGAAAATCAAATGTGGGTCATTATTTTGTGATGTCATTCCCTGTAGTTTGCCAGAAAAATTCAAATTTTAAGAGGAGCAGACCAAAAATATGAGGGGGAAAAAGGGACATTCTGTGGAAATCTGTACAGTTGAGAGGTATGATTATTGGTAATAATTGCTGTGAGACCATGTCAAATGCTTTTGATAAGGGATAATAATGCAATTAGGTTTTTTAAGTTGATATATTACATTTTGGAAAGTCAGTAGAGAGGTTTCAGAGGGGTTCCAGTACTGTATCTTGACCTGAAGCCGTGCAAGGTGGGAGACAGGACAGTAGATTAGTTTTTGTTAAATGATCAAATAGCTGCTTATATATACATTTTTCTAAGATCTTTGACAAAGTGGAAAGAATAACAATGGATTTGTTAATCCTAGTGTGGTTTCTGCTTTATGAAGGGTGTGATGTTTGTCTTCAAATTGTTGGCACATAGTGTTCTGTTAGTGACTGGTTTATATGAACTGAAATGGAGTATGCAATTGTATAGTATAATGTTGTCCTGTTATATTTTCTGATGCTTGAGTGGATGGCTTAATTTTAAACAATGTTTTTTTTTTTTTTTTAATAAATTGAAAAGGTACAGCTTGCAGGATAAAGTTACCACAGTGTTGCTCTCTACTGGTTTGTGATATTGAGGGATTTGTTTTTATTTGTTTCAGTATATCCAGACTTAGTTGAAAGTACACACTCATTGAGCAGGCTATGTTAAAGTCAGTTTCATGTGGGACTGGGTTTGGTTGAGATTTTTTACCTAGGAATATTACTTTATTTATGTTATTCCGGAGTTGTTTTGACTAATTTCTGTTTTTCAATTGCAGACTAATATATAGCCAGTATGATTCTCGGGTTTTGTATTAATGCAGGCTATTAGATTTATTATTTTGTTCCTGTTTTTTCTGTGCATTTTCTATTAAGGTAATATCTTGTTTAGTTTCATGCAACAGCAATTGTGCTATTTGTGTTTTACCCTTTTGTATAGATTGACGCAAGAGAGTTAAGTGTATCAAAGGAAGAAAGCATTGTTCAAGCAGATGGTTGCTTCAGCTAAGGGGAAAGTTTTGACTTCTGTCCAATGATATTAAGTGACAATAGAGGCACATGTGGAGTCTTGGTAGCTTTTTTTCTACATATGCATTTATAAGAGATACATTAACTTATTTTGCCGTAGTTTCTTGTTCAGAAGGATGGATCATGGTCAGTTATACTCTCAGAGAGAACACCCGTTTCAGTGATATTAATTCACAGGATATAATGATCCAATCTAGGATCATAGGAAGTTAATAAGCTAATGGTCCTAGGTCCGTTGCACGCCTAGTCAAGTTCTACCCTTATTTATTCAATCAGCACCTATTAGCCCTGTGTAAGAGGGACACAAGTGGAACCCCTAAGGTGAATTTACAATTACCCATCCAATCATCCAGATTGCATTTGAAGAGGGCCAATGAGGTGCTCTGTTTGACTTGAAGTGGGAGTCAGTTTCAAAGGTGTGATAACCTCTGGGAGACAAATATGTCCCTCCAGCAGGTTCTATTAATGTTGCATACCAGGTTAAGGTCTTTAGAGCGAGTAGTACCATTTGACTTATGGATGTGCAACATTTCCAATAAAGCAGGGTCAAAGATTACCTTGTATACAAGGCAGAGATCACCTCTGAGTAGTCTGTATGAAACAGAATAAAGTGACAGTGATTTCAGATGATCCACATAGGACAGATGCTGAAAACCTTGAATTTTCCTTGTGAGGAATCTTTGTCGCCTCTTCAATTGTTGCAGGTGCTTAGAAAGGTACATACCAAAAGGGGAGCTGTACTTATTGGCTTGATGAGGGAAGAGTGCAGGAAGGTTATAACTTCTTTTTTTCTGGAGGCAATGCCCTTACGTATGAGATGAGCAATGCAGAATACCCTTCTTACCACTGTGGAGAGATGGCGATCAAAGGTAAGGTTGCTGTCAACCTGTGCCCAGGTCTGTCACCACTAGTGCTGTTACTGTTGATGTGGTACTTAGCAGGAACATTGCAGTTACCAAAAGGGATGATAATACATATTTTTGCATTTAGTTTAAGACCGTGACTTTAGCACCAATGATTTGTCTGTGTAAGACCTTCTTGTAGGATGGTGACATCATTTGGAGATTCTATGACTGCTCCCGGTTTGCAGTCATCAGCAAACGTTGTCAGCCACAGACCTTTAGCTTTTGCTTGTACTTCGGAGAAATATATTTCAAATCGCAGAGGTCCCCGGACTGATCCTTGTGAAACACCACTGGTTATAGGTCTGCTGTTGGAAGTGGATTCCTCTATTTTGACTATATGGGTTCTATCAGTGAGCCAGTTAGCAACCCATCTAACGATATAAGGGTTGATACCTAGCTGGATGAGTTTGTCAATGACACCTGAGTGTTGGATAGTGTCAAACACCTTGGCTAAGTCTAGGTAGGCTGTATGCACAGAGTTTACCTCACCCAGGGTCTTGGTGACTGTCTCAAAGAAGTCCACCAGGTTTAACAGGCATGATCTCTCTTTGACAAATCCAGACTGAGTAGGGTCAAGTATTTGAAAATTACTTATATCTTTGTTGATAAGGTCCATGATGATTTGCTCCATGTTCTTGCAGAAAAGGCTAGTGAGGCTAATAGGTCTATATTTCCCAGGGTCAGTGGAAGCTCCACCTTTGTGCAAGGGAATAACAGTGGCCATTTTCCATTCAGCTGGGACAAAGCCAGTGCTTAGACTATGATTGAAAGGAGTACCCAATGATGTTGCTAATTCTTGTTGGAGCCCATGTAGGATGCAGTCTGGGATGTTATTAGGTCCTATAGATGCTTTTCTTTTGGCTTTAAAGAGGGTGTTTATGACCAGCTCTTTAGAGATAAAGATAGGGGAGAGATGGTAGGGATGTCATGGGGTACATGTAGCAGGGATAAGGTAGTGAACTTTTCACAGAACCTGTCGGCCAACAGATTAGCTATGTCCACAGGCTAGGTATATGTGGTATCATTAACTACCAGTTTGGCACAAATCTGGGCCTTTCCTTTTAGGTTACAGATGTAACTAAAGAATTCCTTATGGTTGTCCTTAGTTCCGAAGCTAATTTGGATTCATAGTTTGCTTTGGAGGACCACATAAGACGTCTTATTTTCTTGTTCAAGCTTTGGAGGGAGTGTTTCCAGTTTAGGGCTCGCTCCCGCTTACCCTTAGACAGCAATTTCTTCCTCTTATTCTAAAGCCTGTTAATGGCAGTTGTCCACCAGACAGGTTTGCTCTTCCTTGAGGAACTTGTTTTGGTCCTGTCAGGTATAGCCGAGTCAATGCAGATATACAGATGTTTGTAAAAAACACTTGTGTAGAACTCAGCGTAGTTGCCAGTTCTAGTAATATTCGCATTCAGTGGCTCTGTGTGCGCTGGTAACTGAGTGATTGATTACTGCTATGGTCAATCTATTCTGTGTTAAAGTCTCCTAGAATGAGGATGTCATTTGGTAAGGTAATAGTTAGCCAGGGCAATATAATTGTTCATGTTCTGTTTTTTTTTTTTATTTCTAGGTATGTATAATACAATTATGTTTAGTTAAGAATATTAGTTGGAAGGAGAGTAAAAAATAAAATTTCTGCGTTAAAGAGAGGCACATTTGTATTATTTTAGTTACTTTTATTTGGCTTATGTAGAGTAATGCAACCTTTTTATCTCTTTGTTTTGTGATCTATGCATAGTATATTATAGCCTGTCCTATTAGCAGTGTTTCTTCATCTGTAGTAATGGTTTCCAACCAGGTTTCAGTGATTGCCAGAATGCCTGCTTTTTGCTGGGCTACTTAGCTGTTTAATTCTGTCAGTATGTTACAAATAGCTTTTGCATTTATATACTACATGCTTCAGGTTGAAGAGACAGCTATTTGCATTATAGAAAGTGGTGTCAAGACTGGTTTTGGTATTACCAATGAAAAGGAATTAATTAACACTGCTTTGTGATATTTAGTTTTTTCCTGAATGCGTTTTCTTTTTTTTTTGTTTTAATTTTCCCCTACTTTATAGCTAGTTTGCTTCTATTTTGTTGTGTAGAATAAGTTGTCTTTTATGAAACTTTTACATCAGAACTGTGGTAAATGAGTCTGTAGTGGAAGTGATGTTATAATGCAGGGGAGCAAAATATGTATAAATGCAATAACCAGGATGTGTGGCTGGGTGAGATGCAAAGCAGGCCACCAGTTAGCCACTAGTGGTGGCCAGTCAGTGTGCAGTGCACACCGTCACTCTCTACTGAGATGTGCATGACGCTGCTCTGTGTAAGTAGGTCATTTAATGAAAGTGAAACATTCAGGAAATGCTATAAAAACAACCATTGTACAATTTTGATGGTGTAAAATTCTATGTGGAGCTAGGAATTATATTAAAATATGACTGTTTTATAACTTTATTAGTTGACACTCAATCTGGATCCAAGAAATATCTGAAAATACAATTGCACTAGAGGAAATTTATTTATTTATATGTCTTTGTTGACCAAGAAAAATCTGACTGGGCAAAACCCATTTTCAGCAGAGACCCTGGGAGAAAAGCTCCATGTTTAAGTTACACATGATGTACATTTATAATTGCAGGGTAAAAATATCTATACATGAGCTTATTTACATGATTTTTAAATATTTCTTACACGAACATAACATTTTAACACAAAAAGAGAGAATTTAACATAAATTGGCTAATTATTGAATAGAGAAATAACATACAGTAACAATTAATGTATTTATAACATGATCTCTGCCTGTAAATGATCAAACTCGAGTGTTTATGAGTTTAGTAATAATTTACAGACAGACAAGTAGAAATGCAGCTTAAAATGATAAGAGAAATAAAAGGAGTCATTATGGAAATGAGCAGGAAGATAAACAGACAGAGGTAGAATCGTAGCTAGTGGTGGGGTGTGAGAGAAGGAGGAAAAGTAATAAAAGGAGTCATTATGGAAATGAGCAGGAAGATAAACGGACAGAGGTAGAATCGTAGCTAGTGGGGGGTGTGACAGAAGGAGGAAAAGTAAGGGTTTAGGAAATAAGTGCCGTACGAGGAGGAGCGATAAGGTACAAAAATATTGGGAAGCAAAGTGGCTGTAAGAGTTGGAGAAAAGTAATCTGAGTAAAGCTAGCCAGGTGAGCAGGAAGAGCAGAGCCACCATTGGCACAGGTGCTGTTTAATCAAAGTTTTAAAACTATTTAAGTTTTCTATCTGTTTTAACTGTGTGGGGATTTCATTCCAGAGGTCTGACACATAATGAGAGGAGGAAGAGTCGCCAGCAGTGCTGACTGTCTTACTGATACACAGTAAATGTTTATTGTACAGTGAAGGTCTCTAGTGGGTGACTAGTACAGGAGAGTATTTTGTAATGGGCATTTGTCTGTAGAATACAATAGGTTGTGGCAATGATTAGTTTTGAGTATGTCAACTGATTTGGGAGTTCAAGCCAGTTTAATTGCTTTAATGCAAGGCAGATGTGCGTTTTACAAGGATGGTTGGTTGCAAATTTCCTTCTCTGACTCCATAAATAATAATCAAAATAATAATCGTTTCTCCTCAGCACTATTCATAGACCTATCAAAAGCTTTTGATATGGTTAACCATAATATACTTCTTGAGAAACTCAACCTCTTCTCTCTCAGCTCACAATCTCTACAATGGTTTACAAGCTATCTCGTAAACAGGCAACAAACAGTGCCCTGGGGGAACAACCTATCGTGCTTACTTCCAGTAAATGTTGGTGTTCCACAAGGATCAATCTTAGGACCCCTTCTTTTCTCATTATTTATCAATGACCTTTATTTGAATGTGCCACAAGCTACCTGCATCCAATATGCAGATGACTCGACTTTGATCTGCACTGCTAAAAATGTTTCCTCCCTCCAGTCCATCACCCAAACAGCTTTCCAAAATGTTGAAAAATGGTTTATGCAACACTGCCTCCTCCTTAACCCCAAAAAACTAAGCTTCTTCTCTTTACTCCTACTAATAAATCTCCTACACCATTCTTCACTATCTCCTCAAATAATTCTACCTCTATTAACCCTGATAAAACCACTCGACTATTAGGTGTAACCATTGACAACCATCTCAACTTTGATGACCATATTAACACTACTATTAAAGCTGTTAATAAAAAAATTGGGACACTTTACAGAATTAAACCCTTCCTTACCCCAGCAGCCAGAAAAAACATTGCACAGACCCACCTGATCTCCACCCTTTTTTATGCCTCAGCTATATATATACTACCTTATCTAAAAATAACATTACCAAACTCTCTACCTGTTATAATAGTATAGCCAGATTCATTACTGCTACTCCCCTCAGAACTCACCACTGTCTTCACCTCAAACAACTAAATTGGCTAGAGCTAAACAACCACCTACTCTACCAACAATTACTTGTCATTCATAAGACCCTTCACTTCCCTGATAATACTCCGAGCCTGGCAAAACTGATTTCTCCTTATAAAAATCTAGCCACACTTCGCTCTGAAAATAAACTCCTAGTATCCTCAACTAAATCATACAATAAAGCTGGGGATGCGTTACTTTCAAATTCCATAGGTAAACACTGGAATCAACTCCCTCAAGAAATAACTAATCAAGACTCTACCTCTCTGTTCAAAAAACATATCAAAGAACATCTTAAAACTCAATGGCTATGTCCTTGTACTAATCCCGACTGAAAGTATGTCGCCTCACATCTAATTTTGCTACCCATCCCCCCTTCTGAGCTCCTAACTTACACTTTCTATTGTTGAGAGTTACTTCTTAAAAGTAGGCCTATTTTAATTTGTTGAACTTATCTTATAAGTATTTAGGTTTTATTTTGCAATTCTCTTTTTTTACCTTTATATATATTTTTTTCAAAATAATTGTTTGTGATATAGCATTGTTTGTTTTGCCTGTACTGGAGCTTTTCTCCCCGGGCCTCTACTGTAAACGGATATATATCCAGTTGGACTAGCCCAGTCAACAAATGTAAAATAAAATAAAATAAATAAATAAATAAATTTAGCTATTTTGTAGTAGTAGGAGGCTAGTTTAAATTTATACATAGTGTCGGTATTTGTAAGAATACAGGAAGCAGATAATAGGGAAGGAAGGAGGTATGTTGCTACTACGGTAATCCTTACTTGATCTGTCAGATAGTGTTTACCCTATAGAGGCAGATGAGTTTCTGCTAAGTTTTCTTGATGGAATGAAGTATGTATTGATCAAATTTGAGGTTGTCATCTATTATGATTCTGAGTAGTTTTGTTTGGCTTATGCTTTCTCTTTTTGTGCTATTACTTGAGATAACATTTATTTATTTAACATTTGTTGACCAGGAAATTCTAACTAGGACAGAGCCTATTTTCAGCTGAGGGCTGGGGAGAAATGCTCCAGATGCATGTCTTTGGAATGTGGGAGATAACAGGAATACCTGGAGGAAACCCACACAAATGCAAGGAGAATGTGCAGACTCCGCAAAGAAGGCACCCCAGCCGAGAATTGAACCGGAGAACATCTTGCTGTGAGGTGACAACATTTACTGCTGCACCACTGCTGGCACCATTGCCCCAATGTTTGTTTCTGGTTAAAGTGTTGTTTTTGAGTAACTAGCATGAGTTTGTTTTTTTTTTGTTTTTTTTATTTTTTTGCTGTTAAGCAGCAAGTTATAATTTTTAACCATATTTCAATGTCAGTTAAAGATTTTTGAGTGATTTCCTGTAATTTTTTTATGGATGAGGCAGAGCAGATAAGGTATGGATCATCAGTATATTTTACAGGAGTGGCAAGTAGTACAGTGGTATTAAGTTTATTTATGAAAATATTAAATTGAAGGGGGCCAAGTACTGACCCTTGGGGAACACGAGCAGAGATTGGTTGAAATGTTGAAAGACTTTGTTTCCATTTAGTTGCCTGCTGATGACTGCATAAATAACTGTGAAACCAGGAGAGGGAAGGGTAAGTCATACTCTTTGTTGCAAGCTCGGTGAGGAGCTTTTGGTGGGACAGTGTATCAGATGCTTTGTAAAAGTCAAGCAAAAGTGAAGAAACAAGGCTGTCCTCATTTCTGCATTGGTTTAATATGTTGGTAAAGTTGAGAAAGGCAGTAGTACTGTGGTTGGGCCTGAAACCTTGCTGGGGTGGTTGTGTTTGATTATATATTTCATAATCTGAGAGGGAATACATTTCTCAAAGATTTTAGAGAGGAGTGATAAGACAGCAATAGGTCTCTAGTTTGTTAACTCTGTTAAAGTACCTCCTTTGTGAAGGGGTATAATAATGGACATAGTGTTCAGTTATTG
Source organism: Protopterus annectens (assembly GCF_019279795.1). Classification (NCBI taxonomy): domain Eukaryota; kingdom Metazoa; phylum Chordata; order Ceratodontiformes; family Protopteridae; genus Protopterus; species Protopterus annectens. The sequence continues at coordinate 143,826,705 of NC_056734.1, read as the reverse complement.
ACTGGTTAATTAGAGTGGAGACAGGGAAGGCTAGTGCTTCTGCATTTATTTTGAGGAGCTCAGTGGGAAGGTTATCAGCAGCTGAGGTTGTTGCTTTTAACTTGGCTTGTAATTTTTTATGGTTGATGTTGGGACCGGCTGAAAACCGAAAGATGGAGTTTTGCTTTTGAGAACAGATGAAAGTTGGAGGAGTGAAGTGAAGTGGCAATTGACGTAGAACTGACTGGATAAAATGAGTGTTGGACTGAGTGGCAATGGACTCTTTGTTGCTCAAAGTAGAAGGATAGGGTGCTGCGGCATGGCTGGGCTGTAACAGTTTAGGAGGACCAAAATAACTTAGGATTGTTTTGTTGCTATTTTTGGAGATTACTATAGTATGAGTTCTTGTCAGATTTAACAAGGGTTTTGGTACGGTTTCGGAGATATATAAACTTTTGGTAGGCATGTTGGGTTTTATTCTTAGTCCGTTCTTTCCATGCTTTATCTCTTTGCAGCATGAGCTGTGTGGTGTCTTTTGTTAGTCATGGTACTGTGTTAGTTTTACCCTTCTTGTCCTAACTGATGCTAAATCATTTAGTATTTTCAGGAAGGTATGGTTGATTCCATTTGGATGTTGAACCTATCCTCTATACCTGTTTACCAAATGTTGAACTGATAGTTACCCAGTACTGTACTATAGAAATTGTTAGAGGAATTGGTATACTGTAAAAGTAAATACTGCAGTACAGGAATACCATATGATGGTGAATCAAGGACTGCTACTAGTTATTACCATTTTTTAAGCTGAGTTACTGGTAGACAAGCTATTTCCTTTGTATTTATTCAGTCAAGACGTCCAACAGAAATAACGAGAGGCAAGTAGAAGCAAGGAGAGAGAAATGATAGAAAACAATTATATCATGTTAGACTTAACAGACAGTTGCCCATCAGTAGGTGTCCATAAAAAGACCTCCAACACTGAGTGAAAACAGATCCAATGTACAATTCTTGTAACAGCTTTTTTACATCTCAATTGACAAGTCTTTCCATCAACACCTCAAAATACTTCCCCACACCACTTCTTTACTCATCACTTGTATATCTTTCCAGTCTCAAATCTTTGACCGATAAACTGCATACCACCCCTGGAGCCATTATTTCATCTTTTAGTTACAAATTCCTGTCTTCTACAGCCATAATCTCTACTTCAGTGTCTACTGCAGTGTCTTTTGCCTCAGACAAGATATTCAGCAGATAAAACAAAAGTAATATAACTAAATAAAGGGTGAAATATATATCAGAGAGAAGCTAGATTATGCCATCAACCCCAGCAGCACTATTCAGTCTTATACATTTTACAACCATCATCTCTTCCTGGAATGTGATGTTCTTCTCTACACCTAAAAGAAACAATACTAGAACCATGGTTACATTCCATTCTCCACATACCTGTTAGCAACCTCTGGCATATAATCTAGTAACTATAATTCTGCTACACTGATTATTTGATCTTGTAAACATACTGCTTTACTCTCCTTACAATTTACAAACTTCATGTTTCACACAATTTTTAACATATTTGTCTAGTAAAGGACAGAAACCTAAGTTTTCATAAGCTATAATATAAAGGGCAGAAACCTCTGTTTTCATAAGCTATATTTCATCAGCTACGTATTACTTTATATACCTGCTGTTTTCTGGAAGAAATCACAGCTTTGTTATACTCCACTTATGGATGAATCCCACTGATAGCCTGTTTATCCTCCTGCCACCTGCCTAGTCTTCTTCCAGAAATAGCAATATTTCAGAGGAATTTTTAGTACATCCCACCTGGAGGACTGAGAATGACAAAGGGGTCTCAAGTTAAAATGCTCTCTCCACGTTCTGTACATATGAACTTTGCACATCATCTTCATTAGCTGCAGCAGTAGCAGCCCCCCTTTTCCTATTTTTATATGGGGTTGTGGTACCACCTCAACTGTCACCATTTTTCTCGATTCTGTGCCACTCCTACTTTCTTCATCGATCTTGCCTGACTATCCGAGGTTTTGTCTCATGCAGTACATCCACCACTTTTCTGGACACCCTTGTTTTCTCTTGCCTTCTTCCTGGCTCTTCTAAATCATATTCATCAGATCATCTTCTGGTTTCCTGCACATGTCCCCGAGCCACTGTAAGCTGTTCTCTTTGACCTTGTCTGCCATTGGAGCTATTTGGCCTTCTACCCTGATATCCTCATTTCTTCATGTCACACAATGTGCATCCTACAACCTGTCTCAAGCACTTCATCTTCAGTTTTATGGAAATCATTCAACAAAGTCTTGTCCACCCACAGTATGTAGTTTTGCAGTCCACTACAATCCTTAACCTAATGAGCTGCAAGTAGGAAAGTTTCATGCTCTGAAAAGTTTTCCTCAAGCACAGAAATGTTATAACTAACAAAATAGTTATTGATCCAAAAATAATCCATAATAATTTCAATATCCCATTTTATACATGGATAGATTGTCATATGCCACATACATGCATACCCATAATGTTAGTGTATCCCTTAAAATATGTAAATTTATATTGTTCTTTCCTCGTGACTTCCCTCCAAATGCATATTAAAATCTCTACTCTAACCTATAGAATCAAATATCAGCAAATAGGATTCAGCTATTTTAAACAATTCTAATAATTTTCTTTGTTAAATGGAAGCATAAATATTTATCTTTTATGTCTAACTTTGGCTTACAAAGCATAGACCATCAGTCTCCCCATCTCAATTACAAAACGATCTAAAATTCTCTTCCAAGAGCTGAAAATCCTACTACTAAACACTCAGCTTCCCCAAAAGAATAGTTACCTCATCCTTTTCTCAAGCCTTGTTGCTGTCCTTATCCAATTCCCATATAAACCTAAAATCTTATAAACAGATATTACATAGGTCATATTGTGCTAACCATTCAGAAATAAATCTCTCTTCACCTCCTTCTTGAAATGATTTAACATTTAGGGATTAGATAATAATACCACACCTTTTTCCCTAAGTACACTTAAAGAGGTAGAGTTCAGTTTAGTCTTTCTCCTTATCTTGCAAAAATCTCTCCTCTCTGAAAGTGCCTTTTTCAAGTAATATGATTTTATCTCAGTAGAAGTACCCTCATTTTCCCCCTTATTTTCCTCCATTCTCATAAGAGCTACTTTCCATGGAATCTCATCTGACTTAAGATACTACATCTAAATCACCCTCAGTTATTTCTCTGTCATCCAACAAATACACTGATTCCTCTATCAGTGGTAACAACAGTCAAAAACAGTTTCATGTGTAGTTATATCACAGTTATAATGTCATTACACATATGCTTGGTAGATTTCTAATCTAATTTCTAATAGAAACATTCCTTTTGATGCAATCTAGAGACCCCTGCCCACAAAAATAATGTGTCTTTGGCTGGCCTATGAAATATATTATCTTCTTACAGTTTTTAACATTTACTATAGTGTATTCCATTTGTTCTCTCATACATTTAAGTGTGTAACTGATGACCATTCCCCTCTGCATGTTCCAAGAAGATTCAACACTTTTCTTTTAGGATTCACATGAAGTGCCCACATAGCACCTCAGAAATGTGCAAGTTGGTGACTACAAATAATCCATGGGAACAAAATAGACAGGGTGGATGGTCACAGCTACAGAAATAATAATAACCAATGGCACGAGTGTACACATAACAGGGTCTCCAGTAACACAGAAATGGTGCCTAACATACCCTCTGAGTATTGGAAAGCAAGTTATCATGGCTGTCGTCTAGTGAGAGTCAATTAAAGAGGAATTGTTGTGTAATCATCTCAGTTACCTAGTCATGTTCAGTACATATGCCTGTTGTGTACACGAACTCAATGAGGAACTAAACCCACACATAAGGCTGCTGTTTAATCTTAGCCTTACTACAGGATACGTACCCAAAGAATGGCGTACAGCAACTGTGGTCCCACTACACAAAGGCGGTGCTTCTACGGACCCTGGAAATTACCGCCCCATAAGCTTGACGAGCCTTGTCTGCAAAGCTATGGAGAGGATCATAATGGAACTCATAAATAAAGACATTGGGGACCTACAGACACTGGATCCTACCCAATTTGGCTTTGTCAAGGGCAGATCCTGCCTCTTGAACTTGGTCGACTTTTTCGAAACAGTCACTAAGGCCATTGATGAGGGTAAGGCAGTTCACACAGCCTACCTTGACCTAGCAAAAGCGTTCGACACAATACCCCACTCGGGCATCATAGAAAAGCTCACCAGCTTAGATGTAAACCCATATGTCACAAGATGGGTTGCAAACTGGCTCAAGGACAGAACACACAGGGTTAGAGTTGCTGGAGCCATGTCAGACTCTAAGCCGGTCACGAGCGGTGTCCCACAGGGCTCAGTCCTGGGCCCCCTCTTGTTCGGCATTTATTTTTCTGAAGTGCAGGCAAACATAGGGGGATTGTGGCTGACAAAATTTGCAGATGACTGCAAACTGGGCACCATAATTGACACTCCATCAGACACAGACATCCTCCAGAAAGGTCTCATAGAAATGGATAACTGGTGCCAGAGCCATGGCCTTAAGCTAAATGCCAAAAAATGTATAGTCATACCCTTTGGGAAAAACAAGGTAACCCCTAATTACCACATAGGTGGTAATCCATTAAACACGGAAGAAGTTATCCTTCTGCTCTGACTAGCTAACTGCCAGATCCATCTGTGATGTACAAATCAGTGGTGCTAGACTATACACAGATCTCAGTTTCTCACTTTCCACCAGGGCCAAAAGGAGTAAATTCTACCCTATTTTCAGAAAGTGTAAGAAGATGTCTCTGATTCAAGATGCTGTATCTGGCAAGCCTAAACATCTCCTTTCCAACTGGAATAACATTTATTTTTGAATGATAATCAAGCCCACTTGAGAATGGACAGATTGTTACTGAAAAACCTACAGTCTGATAGATGTTGCAACGCTTGGGAAATTGGTTTGGGATTTCACCTTTTATTCACACAAGCATGAATCCTGGGCAAAAATTATATAGGATTTACATAGAGTAGAGAACATAAAGAGTATGCTTATAAAGTAAATGAATTTACAACACAACTGATTATTATCTTGGATTGTGCTGTGCTAATTTTGAAATGTAGACTAAATTCCACTACCAGTATGTTGCATCATTGGTGATGCCCTAATTACTGGTTGAGAACAACTAAACAAGCAACTAATCAAAAGAAATAACAAAAGAAGAACAGGCAGGGAATACTATTCAAGAGCAGTGGGGAAAATATAAAAGAGAATTGGAAAATAAGTTTCAAGTGAAAGAAAGTCTGAGTTTCAATATTATAAAAACACCCTGAACAAACTTATGGAGTTGTCATAACAATTACCCAGGCAAGATACAAACAGCAGAGGAGGAAATAGCTACACCTAAGGCAAACATATACACATTCTTTACAGAGTTATGTAAGTAGAAGAAGGCTTCTATGAAACAGTTCTATTTTGAGAACTCCTCAAAGTCAGAAAAGTACTTTGAGTAAACTGTGTAACCAAAATGTAGAACAGGGATCTATAGATCAAGGGATGATGGGAGAGGGTGTGTCTTATGATCCAGAGCAAATACTGAAAATCTTCTGTGCATTTTACCCAGAGCACTGTCGCCCTCAGCATGTTGAGGAATGCTGGGACTTCAAAACCAGGAAGTTACTATAGGCTTTACAACTCCCATTCTTTGTGAGAGGAGAAAGCTAGAGGATTGATCTGACTTATTATGGTTGAGGAAATTAAACAATGTCTGGGTAAGCAGACAGCATGTAGATCAGCAAGGCCAGATAGGCTCCCTGTTGAGGTAAGGAATGAAGGAGGATAATTTCTTCGTAATCTTTGAGAAATACTATTCAGACTGTTCCTGAATCCTGTGCCCCCAAATCATGGAAGGAAGCACTGATCACAATAATTCCTAAAGAAGGAAAGGATGCTACCAGGGTGGCCTCGTACAGGCCAATTTCAAGAGTTAACCACAGTTACAAAACATTTATGGCAATATTAGCAAACCACATGGTCAGAGTATTACCTAGCTTAATAGATCAGGACCAAAGTGGTTTTATCCAAAACATTTATGGCAATATTAGCAAATGACATGGTCAGAGTATTACCTGGCTTAATAGATCAGGACCAAAGTGGTGTTATCATATGCCAATGTACTTTGAGCATACATAATTATATGTAATTTGAGTCTCTGCATAGAATGACTAAACTACTAGAAAATCTGTATAAGGGAGCTGACGTCAGATGAAAGGTAAATGGCTGACTGACAAGGACCACCCCCCTAGAGAGAGGTGCTACTAGGCAGGGGTGCTCATTCTCACTGCTGCTATGTCCCTTTACTTTGAACCACAGGAACAGAAAAGCATACAGAACCTGAGGCACGTTTTTTTTTTTTTTTTTTTGATAGATAGACAAGATACATCGGCACTTTCTGCCAATGATTTATCAGTTTATTTGAAAACCTACCCCAGTTATTTAAAATATTGCAGGACATTGCTAATGTATTAGGGTACAAAAGGAATAAAGGTAAGACATTACCCATCTCAGTTCATTTTTATCTGACATATAAACTGGTTCAGTTGTATCATTTCTTATGTTGGCATTTTAAAATGAAATACTTAGGGGTGTGGATACATAGGAATAAAGATGAGTTGTTTAAACAAACCTGGGACCTGACATTATTACCTGTCTTTTCCTATATAAAAAGTGGAAATACCTATGCCTTGACCTTGAAAACAGAATAAGAACAATGCAGATATTAATTCAACATTTGATTATTTACATAGGCCAGGCATCGTTTAATAGCTTAAAACACAAACATTGGACCTCAATAGAGAAAGAAATTAATAAATTTATTTGGGCTAGGAAAGAAAAAAAAACAGATTATACTGGACAAACTGCATATCCCCACTAGCAAATTTCATATATTTTTTTACATGAAATGCCTGTACAAATATTTTATACACCAGAAAAATTGAGTAAAATTCACCCAGGAGCTAATATGTAATGTTAGAGATGCACACACACACACACACACACACACACACACACACACACACACACACACACACACACACACACACACAAAAGGTGAAAGGTGACTGGCAAATATTTGTTCTGGGTTTGTCCCACATTAGATCATTTGAAAGATGACTTCCAAAGATTAATAGCAGTAATTCCAGTTAGCACCTGATACATTAGCAGAGACAACCCCCTTCCAAGCTGGTGGGGGTTGATACAGCCCCCTACTCACACCCGGGGGTTAATAGGACTAATATTACTATAAGAGAAAAAGGCAATAACTTAAAAATGGAAAAAATATGCTTGTTCCAGAACTCAAGACATTATGAGAAATCATCAACAACATAAAACTGTTAAAATTAGGGATTGGGGTCCGAGTGGAGACATGATAAAATCAGCAGGGAAAACAGGGCAGTATTGCTAGAAATGAATTCATCGTCAAGTCTTGGTGAATATCTACCTGATGTGAGACTGTATTTTATATAGCATATATCATGGACAGTAGTAGGTTAATATTAGAAAAGACAGCAAGGTGCACATGTCCCACAATAAAAAAGTGCAAATCCTTGTATATGCTCTGGTGCCGGGACTAGAAAAAAATAACAGTGTAGAATCCTCAAGGCACAGAAACATTCCTACAGTGGGCTTAGACCAGGTTGGGGGGAGGATGGTCCCTTAGAATCCTCAAGGCAAGGAAACATTCCTACAATGGGCTTAGACCAGGTCAGGGGGAGGATGGTCCCTTAGAATCCTCAAGGAACGGAAACATTCCTACAATGGGGCCAAGCCAGGTCCAGGGGGAGAAAGGAAGTAGTAGTCCACAAAAAGCACAAAAACTGATAGGCCAAAAAAGAGTGATAAATACGATAGACTATTGAGGATAAGAAAGAAATGATGAATTGTTACTGTTATGCAAAAATCCCAGACTTTCCAGATAGTATTCAAAAATATTAACAGAGAAATTACAAGAAAGAGAAATATTTGCACAAGAAAAACTGTCAAAAGTTTAAATGCAAATTTATCTTCATCAATACAACAGTTAATTGAAAAATATTATATAAACCAACAAACTTTGGGCCATTTGGAAAAAGAAGTGACTGAGGAAGTGCAAAAATATAAAGAAGAAAACAAAAGGATTTTTGAAAGGTTTAAAAAAGAAACATGGGCATAGGAAAGAAAGAGGATTCTGATATGGGAAAATATTTATGCAAAGGAGAAAGCCAAACTAATCAATACAAAAAAGCAACTCCAAAGATATTTCATGAGAAATAGAGGCAAAGACATCTGGATATAGAAAAATCTCACAAAACAAAAATTAGAAAACAAAGGGGAAAAGTAGAACAGAGGATTACTAATAGAAAAGTTAAAGAAATACTGCACTGTTTATGCAAAGGAGAAAGCAAAACTAATCAATACAAAAAACACCACCAAAGATATTTGAAGAGAAATACAGGCAAAGGCATCCAGTTATGCAAAACTTCACAAAACAAAAAATAGGAAATCAAAGGATGAAAGAAGAAAAGAAGATTAGCAATAAAAAGATTAAAGAAATAGAAAGTGAAGTTGTGGATTACATGTAAAGAGAAAGATTTAATGTAGAAAATTCAGCTCTGGTAACATCACAGCATGATGGAAAAATGAGTCCCCAGATTAAGGTGAAACGCATTAAATGGGAAGCATCTGATCACTTGCCACATGAAGATACTCTGGAGCCTTCAGTAGGAAACCAATACAAAAGTTCAGTTGGAATGACTCAGCAAGAAAAGGAGCAGAAAATGTGGCAACTCTGATGATGAAAGAAATCGGAAAGTCAATGAGACCAAAAATGTTAGAAGTCTGATAAAACAAATGAACATAGTAATCAAGACTTTTAACAGAAATTCGTGTGATAAAACAGAAGTAAATAAGATATATTCCTGTGCAGCTGAATAAATAACTATCGAGTCTTGTCACAAAAACACGTGGAATAAGGCAAAGGAGGGGAAGAAATCCAATGAAAGAAACAGCAAGAAGTTCAAATATACAGGATATGAAATGGGATGATGAAATGGCCAGAGAAACTGAAACAAAATTAAGAAAAGCTCTTAAATGGAAAATCTGAAACCCAGATGCACTACCTAACTACTGGCTAAACATATTAACATCTTTACACAAATACTTAACCGTGAATAAGCATTACTTATCTGCACATCCCAGACACCAACCTGGTTAACAACAGGAACAATGATACTCCTTAAGAGAGAACATGCAAGCTATCCTTAAAACTATAGACCAATAACTTGCCTTCCAATGCTGTATAAACGATATACTGGAATTGATACCAGCAAAGTTTATAGTCATTTAACAGAAAACTCAATCATGGTAAAAAGAGCAGAAGAGTAACAAAAGAAAGTCACATGAAACAAAGGATCATTTGTTGTTAAAGTCATAATGGAGAATTGTAAAAAGGGGAGGACTCTAAGTATGGCATGACTGATTACACAGGGCCGGTGTTAGCATAGGCACTTCCAGTATAAGCATCATCCAAACATGCCATCCATCCTAGCAAAACTTTTATTTCATGCTGCAAACTTTTAGAGCAGTATCCACAGACCAGACTGCAGCACAAAGCTTTTACATTACAACAGGCCTATGTATCACACTATCACTATGTTGAGCTGTCTAACAAAGGGGCAGTTAGAGTTACTGGCACTTAGTTGCAACAGTGATACATTGCAATAAGTCTATGTACAGGTCTGGACTTAAAGTGAAATGATGACTGGACCTACATTTCAACCCCCACACACACACACACACACACACACCCCAGTCCTCTCCTCTGACTCCTTCTCCTTTTGGGCTCTTTCTCACATTCTGCCTTACACACAACCTTTTCATCCAATAATAGACTGAACAGAAATTATGATTAAGGAAAAAATCACTGTTGTGGTTCAGCTTTAGTTTTCCTTGCATTCAACACACCTTTTCTGAACAAGACAGCCCAGTAATAACCATTTAGGAAATAACTCAAGTCAGGGCCCAAGAAGCCACAGGTTTACAGATGGTCTGGGATAATTTCAGTCTTATTTTTTTCTTTCAAGGCATAATTTGTGCCCAAGGCTTACTTTTCAAATCTGACAAAATTGTACCTTACAGTAAACTAACAAGCCAGTAGTTGTGAGAATATTTAAGTCTTATCTGGAAATACTGCCTACCTCTAACTCCTCTAATAAAGACAAGTCACTGCCTATGCATCCCTCTGGTGTTAGACTGGGATAAAAGCAGAGATTTAAATTGCTTTGTCATATATTTCAAGTAACTGATGAAATACATATTGTGATTGTGAGAATGATTTCAGTAATATTCAAATTTGTTGCTCTAGACAATACACCTCTCTTACACAAGCTATAGTAACCTTCTTTGTATACCTCTGAGGTCTGTGAGAAACACTGCCCTCAGCTCAAACACAAGCTATAATGACTTCATGTGCACACCTCTAAGGTTTGACTGTCATGAAAATTAAAGATGTAATATCCACACACTCTCTAGCCCCATAACCTGTAGCAGCTTTATGTACACACACACATTTGAGCAGGGCTGGTTTTAGAATGGTGGTTGTAAACAGAGGCTATTATTAGCTTAAAGGGTCATATCTCAGCACCATTCAGGTTAAACAGTGTATTCAGAAAATTGATACATTTTTCTCCAACAAGCAACAGCTTGACAGAGTCAAGGATGATAAAGGGAGTCCCCATTATCCATTTAGACAGTCTGGTGAGTGGGGCAACCAGGCTCCAAGAATATCTAAGTGTCTGAATGTTCTGTGATATATTACTTTTGAAATATAATTACTTGTTAGGTACATTTTCTGATACACAGAAGAATAATGTCTGTGTGCTGGCATTATTGGGTGCATGCACAGATAAAAATCATTGATGTTTTTTACACACACACACACACACACACACACACACACACACACACACACACACACACACACAACATGCATGCATAAGCCACAACTGTACTAGTTATGTACTTAATTTCAGCAAACAGCAATGTCTTGTGCAACATTGGTACTGCCACACCAGATTAGTCACTGCTGTTTAGCAGCCATCAATCAGCAGAAGCAGTAATATTTATCCCATTGAGGAGTAATGCATACTTGTCACTGTCCCTACTTTCACAGACCTTCCCTGATTTTGTTCATACTTTTGCTTTATCCTAAAAGTCTGATTTGCTGGTAAATCATTCAGGATTACAAACAGTCAGTTAATCCAGACATCTGAGTTTTATACTTATTGTCCAAAAATAGATGTTGATGCAAAATATGTTATTCTAGTAACTTTTTAAGTGAATTAGAGAAATATTTAAACATATTTATGATTCTGAGCATTTATTCTATTATTTTTGGGATTGTACTGAATTCTTAAGCAAAGAAATTAAGTTATAATATCTGGTGTTCTGGTATTAGTTATAAAACTACCTGAAAGAGAAACTATCCCTGATGATCGGAAGCATCAGCTCTTCTTAAAATCCAAAGTTTGCATCGAGGTAAGTCCCTCTAGTGCTTATATTGTTCATGTTCATTATCATCTTCATCCTAACAGGGTCATATCACAGCCCTGCATGTTAAAGAGCATACTTAGGAAATTAATGCATTTTTCATTCCTCATTATCAGCAGCCCATGGTTTTGCAGGGACTAAAAGCTGGCTATGTAGTTAGTTTTAGTGGAGAAAATGTCCGAAAGCAGGGTTTAACTAAGCCAGGAGCACTATTTCAGTAGTAAAATATTTAATGGCATTCTGATGCCTGTTACTAGACAAAACACCATTACTACAACCAGAAATATCTTTGAATTTTAAGGGAGATATAAATAAGAGTTATTACCCTCATAGTTTATTAAGTATGCAAGACTGCTGCACTAGCTTTTGCTGGTTTTACAGATGTGACAAAATATCAGGATAAGATAACTTGCTGTGTTGGGGGCCCCGCTGGTGCCTAAAACCGGCTATGTGATTACAAAAAAGCATTTGATAACATCCCACATTCATGGATAAAGGAGTGTTTACAGTTGTATAAGATGCACCCTACAATTAATCAATTAGATCACAGTGACCATGAAACAATGGCAAACAACTGTGCAGCTAAGCCATGATAAAGAATAAATTATCATCTCAGGGATAAAAAAATCAAAAGGGGATATTCCAGGATGACTCTTTGTCACTGCTGCTCTTTTGTCTTGCCCTTGATTCATTAAGGTGTCTGCTTAAAAGATTAGGTCACGGTTACAATTTGGCTACCAGAAAACAGCAAAGTATAAAGACTTCTCATCTTCTTTTTGTGAATGATTTAAAACTGTACATCTCATCAGATGAGGAGATGAAAACACAGCTACAAGTGGTCAAATCTTTCTCAGATGACATAAAAATGTCATTTGGTTTTGGTAAGCGTGCAAAAGCAACATTTAAAGCAGGAATGCTTCAGCACCAAGAAAATATAAGTCTGGAACCAAAATGTGATATAAAGGAACATGAGCAGGAAGGGCCTATAAATATCTGGGAACTAATGAAGGATTGACAATAAAACATGGACAAATGCAAACAAAACTCAGTAAGGAGTATTTTAATATACTAAAATTAATACTGAAAACAACCCTGATGTCTAGGAACAAAGTCCAAGATATAAACTAATTTGTTCTTCGTGTTCTTACAGTTTTGGGATGATTGACTGGCCCCAAAAGGTATTGGATCAGTTGCACAGGAAAACAAGAAAAATACTTCATGCTTATCAAATGATATATAAACATCAGTGTATACCAAGATTATATATTTCTCTGTCTGAAGGAAGTATGGGCTACCTCAAAATTGATTACATGTAATTACATCTGCAGTTGTACGACTGCATATATGCTGACCTCACCAGATCCAAACATTGTGAAAGTTTTAAAACATGAAGAGAATAAGTCTAAGATGACTTCCTTGCTTAATTTAGCAGAAGCATATTGGTACCAAGTGGGAATGGAAATCAAACCACAAGTAAACAAAAATCAGGTAACAACTGAATGTGCCAAAAAACAAAACAAAAATTATATAAGGAGAATGATCAGATGAGAAGTCAAGAAATGTGGAAAAGGCATAAATATAGTTGCAAGTACAGAAACCTCCTATAACAACCTCATTTTGATCAGAATGTGATGCGGGATTGGATAAGGAGAAGTGAATTTAAACCAAATGACGAAAGGCTGATTTTTGGCAGCCCAGGATAGTTGACTACATACCTTTTGGTTTACAAAGTCCTTTGAACATGTGGGAGAAACAGACATATGCAGGTTCTGTAAAACAGAACTAGGAACAGTCGCACATCATATTACTGGTTGTGACACACTGATGGCAGAGGGTCTGTATATTGAAACACACAATAATGTGAAAGAATGTTGTATTAAGAATTGTACAAACATTACAATACTGAAGTAGTTGAGAAGCATTGGAAATGTTAGCCACAAAACATTATAGAGAATGATGAAGTACATATCACATGGAATCACCCATAACCAACATTTAAAAAAATAGATGTGACAAAACCAGATGTAGTAGTCTATGAAAAGGAGAAAAAAGTAGCATTGATTATTGAAATTGCTGCACTCAGTGATTGCAGTGTCTTACATGCAGAGACACAAAGTCATAAAATACCAGGATTTGCAGGCAGAAAGGAGGACAATGTGGAAGAAGGATACCCAGGCAGTTCCAACAGTAGTAGGATTAACAGGTCTTATAAAAAAGAATTTACATTCGTATTTAGATATTCTACTGATACATGTAACTGTATAAATTACAGGATTTAGTTCTGGGCACATTGCTTGTGCTGTGAAGAGAACTTTTGGTTAACCTCAAAGACTGAAACAATACTATTTTCAAGAACTTCATACTTTGACTTAGGAACGGGGTCTATTCCCGTCATGGTATTAGAAACACAAAAGACTTGGAGAAATTAAAACTTACAATTAAGTCTAAAAAAAGGAAGGTTGGGAAAGTTAAATGTAAACAAGCAGACACAATGGAATGCATTTCTGTATTGATATACAGGAGCTTTGCCTCTAATGCAGTGCCTAATACAAATACTATGACCAACTATAAATTTAACCATGGAAGAAAAATCTAAAAGATTAAAAGATGGACTCTGATACCTCCCTGTGTGTATAGTTGGTCATAGCTCATTTACTAGCATTGTAAAATCCTATAAATTTAAGTAGAGTAAGTGGTGCAGTCCCGGCTGTAGCCTTTACTGTTTATGTATAAACCTGAAATTGGTTGGATTATGGTATGATAAATAAAATTCTTTTTAAAAAAATGAAATTCATAGTTAGTGACATTTGAGTTCACATTGAAGTAAATGTAAAATCAGTACATTAATTTCAAGGCTGAGCATGAATTTAAGAATGATGAAAGTGAACCATATTTTATCTGCTTTTTTCCCCATCATGCTTACTGTCTGTCAGTTCTATTGCAGTCAGCCAGAAAGGCTATCATTCAGGCAGTAAAGAAAGGAGTTTAGCCTTTACCAGTGCTGTCCATCATGCCCCTCTTAATACCTTCTGTGTAATAAGTCTGAGGGTATCTTCATCCCAGAGACCTAAGAGTCTGGTTTTATCCACCAGACTGAGACCATCTGCACTTAAGGGCCAACCCTTGCTATCTACAGCTGCTAAGTATGAGACCTGAAGTGAAGCCTCCTGAGCATGCACAATCCTGCAAATTCCCCAGTCTTCATACAACATGTATACTACTTGGCAGGCTTGTGTATATGCTACCCCAAATACTGCCTGTAAAACTTTGCTGTGATGCCCAGCACCCCCTGGATGCCCATGAAGGCAGCGGGTCTTTCTTCATTCCTGCAAGGATAGATAAGTTGACATTGGTCTCTTAGTCTCACTTTCCCTGGCCAGGGCTTCCCATGATCATTCTGTTACCTAATTATGGGTCATCTGGGTTACCATCATGGTCCTCATCCTTTGGTGCCATAGTGTTATCCAAAATAAAATGCATAATTCTTAATTATTAGTTACCTTATCTTATGGTTGCTTGCCACAAATTGATGTACAAGAGAGGTAGCATGGACAAATCAGGATCATGTGATGCTATTAGTTATACATGATCTTTAAAACATCTATTTGACACCAGATAATGACCATATATTGTTCCAGGCATGCTGTCTTTTGTTTCTATTAGATAAGTTACTGGCTATACTTAAATACCAACTGATCTTTACCAACTCTACCACAGACCCTATAAGCAAGGCCTTATTTCTGTACCATGCTTTCTTGAATTTATATAGTTTTGATCAATCTAACTCTTTATGAAAGCTACTTCATTCCTCCTTTACACCTCCATAAAATGATGAATCATTGCTTCTTCACTTAGACATCTAGCTGGCATCCTGAGATTTGTCCTGCTTAGTCATGCATTTTTTAATACAGTTGTGTACTTAAGACTATGAAATTCATTTAGATACCTGACTACTTCTGTTCTGTTTACATCTGCCTCTTTACATCAACAATTTGCATAATAAGCTTGTTTAAATCTCTCCTTATATGGTTTCTGATATAGGACATGTATCTGTTTCTGTCTATCCTGTATTACAGCACTTTTGAGGTTTCCATAGATCTACCCTAGATGGGATATTATCACTTGCCTATAATGTGAGACAGCAACTTCTCATTTTTCTATTGGCGATGCTTCTTCATTCATTTCTATTCTGCCCCTTCTTCTTCGCTGCTTTCTCACACTGTTTGATTACCTTTACAGTAACTAATATGACTGCATCTTAGACTTTTGCATTCATTGCTAATACCACTTCTCCACGATGGTATATTCTGTATCATGTTTTCTAGTCAAGTGATGCATTGTTTTTTTTGAGTGCAAGCTGACATATTTCAGATATGTCTTCTAAGTCTCTTCTTGTCTACCTATGCTGTCTTTTGTATCAGTCCTTTTGTATAACACTGTGTCATCAGCAAAAATACTTTTTTTTTCAATGTCTTCTGCTAGCTGACATAAAGACAGTGAAAAGGACTGACTCCACTGCTGGAGCTTCTATAACCATATTTTAAATATATATATATATATATATATATATATATATATATATATTAGTATTTGTCTAACTGTACAGAAATATATTACATCTGAATGTTTCAATAAGCAACACTAATAACAGCAGTCTGCTAAAATTTACTGCGTATGATTCTAGCTTAAGCAGTTTTGTGTCTTCAGTAAATAAGGATAATTAAAATCTAATTTATATTCACAAAGTGACTCCTCATATTTCAGGCAAATTCAGGACCCAAAGGAGATCAAGGTTCAACTGGAACTAAAGGAATCGCTGGTCCTCCTGGACCAGTGGGTCTTCCAGGATCACCAGGTCATGGCCCAGAAGGTTTTCCTGGTCCCAAAGGAAATAAAGGAGTGCATGGAGTAAATGGAATAGCTGGATCACCTGGTCTGTATGCAGATATATTCTAATTTCCTAGTGTATCTCTACTGTAATACCAAGTTACATTATTTAAACAAATACGATGTATATTGGTATATTCAGAGCATATAAAGGTGTTTTACAGTATTTTAAATATACTTTTTCAGTCTGATTTATTTTCTTCCTATAATGAATTTTTGTTAACTACTTACATAATTGCTTTCATCTGTTAAATATATTAAAAATATTGTGAATGAATTTTTGTACAGCAATTCACTTGAGCACTATGGGAAAAAAAGAATTTTTAGTAACAAAAATCACAAAATGTGAAAATGGATAAATTGTGCTAGTAAAAAGACATGTTTGTGTTAAACTGAAAATTATTTTTTTGTTTATGAAATAGCATGCTAGATACCACAAGTGCAAATGCAAAAATAAAAAGAAAAATCTGTAATTTCTAAATAATAATGCTAGACACCTAATTATACCAAATATTAAGGAAGTTAAAGAGAGTTTCACTGAAAGTTTCTTATGACAAGTAAACATACTACCAGAAGAATGCCCCAGGGCAATTAGTCTTCCTGTGTATCACAGATAATGATGGCAGCTGCCTTTCACACTAGCCCTTCCCGTCTTTTCCTCATTTTATCCTCCCTAGAATCCCTCAATTGATTCACATGCCACCATCCATTTCAGGACACCACTACCCCTTAAGAAAGCAGTATTAAAATCATTTGGTAACTATGATTTTGTCTGTCTCCAGTTTCCTTCTCTTAATTTTTATCTATTTAACTGACCATATGGTTCTGCTGGGTGTCAGTAGCATGTCTTCGTTTTTTTCCAATCCTTAAGGTAGGGGATTTCTAGTGCTCTCAGATTTTTTTTTTTTTTTTTTAATAATTCAGAATTCCATTGACCCTCATTCAACTCTGAAGTATTTTTCAACACATTCTCAACCCTCTGGATGTACTGCTTCCTGAACAGCTTCCAGGACTGTACCAAGAACTCCACAGGGACTATACACATTTTTGATAAAGTGGGACAATAATGTTAGGATTCCTGCAAAGGCCCTCTGCCCACGCAGTCATCCCTGTTACATATTATTATATTAGTGCTGCCAGCTACAGCTGACAAACTGCCTTTTGTGAAATTTGTGATTGACAATGTCTGCTCCTTGATAAAGAGGAATTAAGTCCTGACTATAACCTAGATGACCTGAATTACTGGCCTGGGCTGTTAAGGACCAAACCAGAGTACACATATATGTGTACAATTTATTTTATCTAACACTCATTTTTTTCTACACGGTTAATCTAATCCTAGCCTACAGTACATGCATCCATGCACAGCACTGATATTAAGAAAGCTTATAAATTTATGATCACTGATGTTATTTTTTTTATTGATTTGTAAGTAAGTCATGGGTGGGGGTTGGGGAGGACTAAACCCCTTAGTCAGTGCTTGTTAGTTTTGTTTTAAATAAGTTTGCAGGTTTCTAGATCTTTATATATTTTAGGGTAGGGTTAGATGAGATGCATCTTTGACATTACATCATTTTGTAGATTAGTTGGAGATTAATTAAACATATACAGTATATATATATATATATATATATATATATATATATATATATATATATATATATATATATATTTATACAAACAGACACACATATATACAGATGTGTGTGGGCGTGTATGTATCATCCTCATTATCATCAACCCCCCCCCTTTTCTATTTATACAGGGGATCAGGATGTTGCTTCAGCTGTTACCCCCTCTCTCTATTCAGTACCACTCTCCTACCTTGTTTAGCCATCATGACCAACCGCTAATCCATCTCTTGGCTGGATGCACTCATTTCCTTTGGCTTCTTTCGGTCTCTGCCAAATTTTCCTCTTAAAATCATCTTATGCTTTCCTACTCATGTAACTCAACCATCATATCTGTTCTCTTTAACCTTCTCTGCAACTGGGACTACCTCCTCTTCTTCTGTGCTGATGTCACCATTTCTTCAACTATGCCACAGTCTATATCCTACTTCATCTTTATCTCCTCCGCCTCAACAATCCTGCCTTAGGTTTCCATGCTGTACAGAAGCAATGGTTGCATAACTGTTTTGTACGCCTTACTTTTCACCTTCTTTTGCTGTTATCTGTCACACACTGCCCCTGACACTCTTCAGTTGGCTGCAGCACCCTTGATGCTAACTTTGACCTCCTTAGTTAGACATCCTTTGTTTTCAACCACCTCTCCTAAATACTCAAACCTGTTAACCTTCTCCTGTATTCCCCCTTCTGTCTCAGTTTTCAGCTTTTTCTGATTCCTCATTTTCTGCCCTGATAACTGTCTAGTCTGTATTCAGTTTTACCGCCTCTGCCTTCAGTTTTGCATTCCAGTCCCTTATCATTAATTCATGCTCATTTTCAGTGGCTTAACAGGTACCACCTCTGCCTTTGGTGCTAGAGTAGCAGAAGCTGGGGGTTCTGTTCCCACGTAGGGTGATTGTTTTGCTAACAATGCAATGCAGCAGTAGGAGCTGTTGCATTCCTAAATGTGCTATCCTTCAGAGGAGATGTTAAACCAGGGTGCCATCTACTTGAGTTGGTGGTAATTCAGCTGGATGTAAAAGATCCCATGGCTGTAATTAAAAAAAAAAAAGAGTAGGGGTACTTTATTAAAACGTACCTTAAAAACATATCTGCAATATAAAAACTTTCATTTATAGTACAAAATTTTAAAATAAGAAAGCAAATGACAAAAATAAATATAAACACAAATTATGATCAAAATAAAGGGGTCTGTATCACATAGCCGAACTGCAATAACTTCAGCTACGTAAATGTCGAACCCGGAAGTTCGAAATGCAATAACTTCGAACACTCAAAACAGCGATTTTTTTTTCCCAGGGAAAAAAATCACTGTTCCGGTACAAACCCAAAAAACACATGTACACTATAAAGCATTCCTGATGTGGGGGGCTTCTCCCCCACACCCCCAATGTGGGGGGCTGTGGCTCCCACACCCCCCTACTTAAATATACCAATTCTGAGATCACACCACAGTGGAAGAAATAGCAAAGCCACGGAAATGGCCCACCGAATGTTTTCCCTGGGAAAAATTCAGTGTTCTGCAGCTTCACTATTTTGACATTTCGAACTTCCCAGTTCGATATTACGGGGTTCGGACACCTGTGCATTCGGACTTCTAATATAGACCCAAATAAAATATGCTTAGTATTCACATATGCTTTTACTATGAAATTACTTCTTTAACTTCACCCCTATTTTCTTGCTATAAACAAAGCTTTATGTTATCAATGATTTCTATCATATCCCACTTTCTGTTGAACAATACTTCCTTTTTTCTTGCTTGCCATATGTGAAGAACTACAGCCATACAAATGTTATCTATTTTTTTTATCTTGCACATGTTTATATGCCCTTCATAATGTCTGTCTACAATACTTCCTATTGTTATTTCACTCAGCTTTTGACAACATTCATCTTTTTTATCATTTCACATAACTTTTTGACTCTAGGCATTCCATAAAAATAGACTCCAATGTTTCACTTACATCATACTTTATGCAATTTCTTTCATTCATCACTTTATATATTATCTCTCCATTCAGACCCATTTTTAACATTAACCTCCACATGAAATCTGCCCATCTTCTGATTTTTTTGTATCTATTGTCCTCCGTTCCTTTATAGCTCATTTTTAATTTCCTGTAGTATTTCCCATGGATCTATTTAAAAGCATTTTGTTTTTCATACCACACCTTTCTCTTCTGTTCTATTTATATTTATACCACACATATTTTTGAGCCTGTATTTTTCTTTTCTCTTCTAACACTTCACTTTTCTCTTTATTACTTTTCATTTTCAAATCTCTTCACTCTCCCCAACACCCTGAGTATTTTATACTCAAAACGTGTATTTAATATCTTCCCTTTATCATATTTTACTACTTTCAGAATCCATTATGAACATAATGATGCTAAATATTCTAAGGGGTCCTTCATATTAAATCATCCTTTTTCCACTTTAATAAATATATTAAATATAACAGTTCATTTAATGGGATTTTGTTTAGATCCCCAAAAATACAGAAAATAATTTAGGCTGGTTCTTTTTCCAGTTCACTTGCAAAAGCTATTACTGATCTTAAATCACTCAGTTTTCCCAGTACTATTGCATTTATTAGATATGCCTTTCTGAAACTTAAGGTAAGCCCTTTCCTTCATTTACACATATCCTACACTTTCTTTAATGTTTATATCCATTGTCTCTATATTCTTTCAAAGTCTCAAAACACGATTCTTAGTATTTTGAGTTTTCTTCTATTGACGTATTATTGTTCCCTTTTTAATATTTAGCCCTACACACTTTAGTTCCTTTTCAATTTTGATAACTTCTACAGCCCATATACATTTCTGAGTATTATTACTATATCATCATTTGACTTCACCAGCTGTATCTTTTTCTCCTCCCTACATTTATATACACCTCCTTCTAAGCCCTTCTTTATTTTTCCTATCACTGTATTCGTCATTCATACAAGTTTTAAACTACTTAATGCAACATAGGTTCATAGGTTCATAGCTGTTTACTAGGCTAACGACCACAAGGGCCTTTTTAAGCCTAGTCATGCATCCCAAATCTTTGACAAGTTCTGATACCCTTGATAAGTGTAAGCATGGGCCTGGGAGATGATCCATTTACAGGATACCTGTGACCATTAGAGACACTGGTGCCAAACCAGGGATACATTTCTGGTTTCCCATCCAGTTGTCCAGGTTGCACTTGAATTGGGGAGGAACTCTGCTTCACATGGAATGGGAGCCTGTTCCATAGACGGGGCAGTCTCTGAGATACATACCTACCTCTCCAGCAGGTCCTATTTATTTCACAAGCAAAGTTTAAGTCTTTAGAACAGGTAATTCTGGTGCTGTTTGTTTTGTGGATATGCAGGAGGTCCATCAGAGTGGGGTCTGACAATGCCCTGTATGCCAGGCATAGATCTTCTCTCAAAAGCCTGGAGGAGACAGAATACAGGGATAAGGCCTTGAGGTGGTCTGCATAGGACATATTACTTATGCCCTGTATTCTTTTAGTGACGAACTTCTGTGAACATTCCAGTTGTTGGATATGCCTGGTTAGGCACATACCAAAGGGGGCATTGTACTCAATGATAGGTCTGATGAATGCTGAATACAGTGGAACAATGACTTCCTTGGACTTAGATGCCATACCTTTGTATATAAGTTGTGCAACATAGAATGATTTCCTCACCACTGTAGACACGTGGTGATCAAGGGCTAGATTACTATCTATGTGTGTCCCTAAGCCCTTGACTACTGGGTCAACTCTAAGGGGTGTGTTGTCAATATGATAGTTACCAGGGATGGATCAGGATGACTTACCAAAGGAAACAATTATGCATTTCTTGTTATTTAGTTTTAGTCCATGGCTCTGACACCAGTTGTTTGTCTGTGTCATCCCCTCCAGGAGAAAATTTGTGCCAGTGCGAGATTCACTGGCACTCCTAATTTGCAATCATCTGCAAATGTAGTCAGCCAGAGAACACTGACATTGGCCTTGACTTATGAGATGTAAATTTCAAAAAGGAACGACCCAAGGACTGATCCCTTGGGGACTCCACTTGTGACTGGCCTTTTTGTAGAGGTGGACTCCACAATTTTAACTGCCTGGGTCCTGTCTGTGAGCCAGTTGGCTATCCATCAGGTAACATACTGGTTTGTACCTAACCTCCTGAGTTTGTCAACAATGCCCAAATGGGGCATTTTGTCAAATGCATTAGCCAGGTCAAGGTAGGCAGTGTGAACAAGTTTGCCCTCATCCATTACTTTGGTGACCTTCTCAAAGAAGTTCACCAGGCTGAGTAGGCATGCTGTACTCTTGATGGAACTAAACTGGGTTGGGTCCAGTGTCTGGAGGTTTACTATATCTCTGTTGATCATCTCCATGATAATTCTTTCCATGGCTTTACATATAAGACTAGTGAGACTTACGGGTCCCTGTCTCACTCATTTTTCAGCCATTTATAAACTATTCTCATAATCTCTTTATTTGCATCATAGGTTTTTAATATGCTCCACAATTGTTCAATTTGAATATTGCCAAATGCCCTCTCTCTGTCACAACCTATAACCCTTGTTTCTTCTTCATTTTCCTTAAGATTATAAACCACTTCTTTAACAATCATCAGCATCTCTGTACTTGCCTATCTTTTAGTCCATGTACTCTTTAAATCCACACTCTTTTCTTTTGCCTTGCCTATATTATCCTCATCAAATGTTATAATCTGTATTCATTAACATAATTAGTCACCAAGTATTTAATTATTCTTCCCTTCCTTTTTCCTAGATCAGTTTTGTTACACCTTCACAACACATTTCATTAGTAAAACCTATTTCTTTCCATTCATTTAATATTTCTACTAATATATTCTTCTGCCTTTCTTCCATTCCCGTATGAAATTTGAAATCTGTATCTTCAGTGCTGAATTTGCATTAACTTTCTTATCATTTCTTTCGATTCTTCCACTGTAACTTTCCTTTAAAATTCCTTATTTCTGTGTTAATGCCATGATCTGCCATTCTCCTTTCTCACCATGCCTTTTTCCTCATATTTTTCAGCTATAAATATAATTACTTCTTGTTCTGTCCTCTGCAGTATATTTATGTTAAAGACCTGTGTTAACTGTGTTGTCCATCATCATATTTTCTCATTTTACTTTCTGCTCTAGGAAAGGCAACACTTCTTCTTTTGTGCCTTGTACCAGATATTGCTGTCTTCTCAATAACTCCTGAGTTATCTCTTATACTGTTCATGTAACCCCTTTTCTGATTTAAATAGTTTTCATTACCTATTTCAAGAAAATCTAACTTCTCCTCAGTCTTTCTTCTGTATCTTTTGTTTTTCTTCCCCATGGAATTCTATCTTTTTCTAAATACCCTCGTTTTATTTTCTGTTTATATTCGTCCACCATTTTGTTCATTTACTGTACATTTATGCCTTTGAACTTCTTCACCACCTTTCCCTTCCTTGATCATATTTTCATTCTTTCCTGCTTTTGCCCTAATTCCCTCGGGTCTACTTTAATTAAACGAAAGCGGAATCCGTCAAATATGAATCCGATGACACATAAACAGCGAAATGCGATAACGTCGAACACCAAAACTGCAAAATTTAAACATAGAAACCACAATAGTCGGCCAACCTCACCACCCGTAACCTACTACCTACACAAACACAACAACATAAAACACATACATACACTAACCAAAACCCTACTACTAACCCTAAATTAAAGCACCAAAAGCCCACTTGTAATCCTACACTAAACCCCACATACACAACTATCTATGCACTACCCTTAACCCCTCCCTAACCCTAAGGTCCATAACTACCGCACACTTACCCTACAGAACTATATCCACACAAAGTAAATATTCCACACACATTCACTTAACAAAACCCTACACTAAACATTACATACATCACCTATCTATGCACTTACCTTAACCCGCACCCTAACCCTAAGGTCCGTAACTATCGCACACTTACCTTACGGAGCTATACCGCAGATGGGCCAACTATGACAATTCGACATTTCCGATTTCGCTATTTAGTGCATTCAACGTTTCCACGTTTCACTGTTTATGTGTCGACGGATTTGGATTCGACGGATTCCGCTTTAGTTTAATTAAAGTAGACCCATTCCCTCATATTCTGAACATTCTGCAAAATGGTCCATTCTTTAATTTCCTTTAACATATCAGAAAACATAATATTATCTATTTCTGTTTTTACACATGTCCTTATGTACGTAAACCATCTTTCCATGCCTGTTTTCATTTGCCCCGTCATGAGTACTTATCTTAACTTTTGTTATTTATCTCTTCTGATTTTTTACATTGCAGGTAAAATCTTCACTCATGATTATGTCCATATTAAGTGCTTCATTTGCATTTCTTCTTCTTCTTCTTTCGGCTTTTCCTGGTTAGGGGTTGTCACAGCAGATCACCTGTCTCGTCATGACTGGCAGTGGAGTTTTGCAGTGTCGAGTTGCCAGCCCGGTGCCCCACCTTCCACAGAAGGCATGCACATGCATGCACTCATGCCTATGGCCAATTTAGAGTGTCCAATTCACCTACAGCATGTCTTTGGGATGTGGGAGGAAACCCGCCCACCCAGACGAAACCCACAAGACCACAGGGAGGGCATGCAGACTCCGCACAGAAGGCACCCCAGCCGAGAATCGAACCGGAGAACCACTTGCTGTGAGGTGGCCCTGCTTCATATGCATTTCTGATCTCTAATAACTATTGTCTCACTTTTCTATCAGTATAAGCATACACTATTATAACATACAACAGTTTCCCATTATTCCTTATCTCCACTACTGATATTCTACCAACCTTCACTCTCACATGATTTAATATGACCATTTGTTCTTGTTTTAATAGTACTGCAATCCTAGCATGTCATCCTAACCCAAAGTCCCACACAATTTTTCTTACCCCATAAACTAATCTCTGTTTTTTGCCTTTTTCAACAAATTTAATTCCACTAAGAATATAATAATCTGTGGTAACAATCTGATATGTCAGGAACCGCTAGAGCTAGTCCCAAAACATGGAGACTGAACAGCCAAAAGAACAGACTTACATATGTTAAGTCCTAGATGGCCATTTCTCAGGATATTCCCTTTTCTCTTAGGTATGGCAGTCTTAGAGTTAGTATATTTATGTTTAGGGGGTGTTGGGTGCAGGGGGGGCAAAAAAGAAGATTAAAGGAGGAAAGAAGTGATTTATGAGATTTCTTTTCCTACTGAATTTTCCACCTGTTTTTTTTTTTTGGCTTGTCTGACTTGGCATTTCCAGTGCTGATATTTCAATAGGGAGCCAATGATATCTGCTTCTATTTTATACCATTGGTATGCTAATAATATTCTTTATTATTAACAATACTGTTTAGATTGGCAGGACAGATTCATTTAAACCTACACTGTATATCATTCTGAGTAAACAGACAACACAAGCTTAATTCCCACCTTCTTCTTCCTAAGTTTAGTTTTCCTACTGATTTTCTTGAAACCTTAAAAATTCAGGGGGATTCATAAAGTCTGCCACAATGTGTAGACAAAATCTACAGTTAATGTAATTGTTTTGAATGAATAGGAACACAAAAAAAATGTGGTAGGAATGTTCTTGAATGCAGACCGTGTACACAGTGTAGGTGTTAAATTATCTGTTCCCTTTTTTCTTTCCTTCAGCTTTGTCTCTTTAATCTTCCTTTCCCGGTCTCTTATTCTTTTCCGGGTATAATTCCTTCCTTGTACTTTATTCCGTCTCATGCCCCCCCCCCTCATAACTTTCCTCACTTTGCCCTCTCCCTTGCTTCCGTGGTTGAATTAAAGCCAACCTCTTCTGTATTGCTACAGATCTTGTTTTATTTTTTGCGACATTACTTTCCCCACATCCTTCTTTTTATCTCTTTTCCTGCCCACTCTCATTTTCCATTCCCATTATCTTTCCATCTTTCCTTTCATTCATTTCTAGCTCATTCTGTGTACTACTTCACTCATTTTATTTCTGTATAGTGCATCCAGAAATGACTTTGTAGTTTGCGTACATCTTTTGTCACATTGCCTAATCAAATGCTCTGCTGCCCATAAAAACACATTCTCAGTTGTCCTGAATACAGGAAAACACCCATCACACCCTCCAAATTAATAACATTAGGTTTGGGCTTAACTTTTCCCTTTTCATATTTAAAGTAAATAGATATTCCCACCCTCGTTTTTAAATTTTTCATATCGAGTACAGTATTTATTACACAGAGTTTTTAAATAATCTTCTACCTTCTCTTTAAATGTCCTTTCTAAATTCAATAGTGACTTTTTTTTCAAGCTCTTCAGTTTGTGCTGATATAAGTTGCTCCATGCAAAAATTCTTTCTTTTGCTTTAAAACCATTCACAAACTTTGCCATACTCTTGCCATTCTCAAAAATA
The DNA here is from genome assembly GCF_019279795.1 of Protopterus annectens. Taxonomy (NCBI): domain Eukaryota; kingdom Metazoa; phylum Chordata; order Ceratodontiformes; family Protopteridae; genus Protopterus; species Protopterus annectens. Next base: position 143,800,149 of record NC_056734.1, on the reverse strand, counting down.
ATGTCACAAAAAAGTCTCTTTAGCCAAAAAAAAAATGCTTCAACTTCTGAAGATTTGTTGGCCATGGGAAATATAACACTGTCCCACACTTCATATTTATTCACTGCCTTTTTACTGTTAGGTTTTATTTTAATGTAAATCTTCTCCTCAGTTTTTCCATTTTATTTACTGCTGTCCCCCGTTTGTCCCCTGCCACACTCACAGATGCTTTAACATTTATGTCCTACACCTTAGTCATAGTTCTTTCCTTCTCCAGATCATACACCTCTGAATTTCTTCCATATCCTTGTATTTTATCCGTTATGATGCTGCCTGGTTTTCCACCAGTTCCTCTTCTCACAACATATCCTGCAGTAATCCATCCAGTGATCCTCCTGCCTTGAGAGTTAGAATTCTTATCTCCTCCTCTTTCATACCCATATCCAAAGGCTCTTCAATTTCTCCTTCCTCAGACAGTTTTTGCTGAAGCAACCTTTGAATCTTTACTGCCTCATTCCTTCTTTTACTCACTTCTATCCAGAGCTACCATGTTGCACTCTTTACTAGTCCTCCCAGCCACTACTCTGCTAGGAACAGAAGTACTACACATAACACATGTAACAGTAGGAGCATGTTCCTGGAGTCCTGCCCAAATTTACCCTATCAGTATAAATGCTACCTTGAACCTCTCCTGAGAGGAGTATACTGGCCTGGTGGGACTAACCCAGCAGACAGGGTGTGTGTGTGTGTGTGTGTGTGTGTGTGTGTGTGTGTGTGTGTGTGTGTGTGTGTGTGTGTGTGTGTGTGTACCTATATATGTATATATATATATATATGGAATCCAGACACATGCTCAACTAGCATATGTCCAAATCACAAAACATCGAACACGCATACACGAAAGCGCTTAACATCGACAATTGCTTCCTTGTATGTGTGCCTGTTTCGTACATAGGTTTACAGTGTGGGTAAGGGAAAATTCCCTTTTCCCCACTGTAGTGAGATCTCGGAGTGAGGATAATAAAGTAGGGGGGGTGCAGGGAGGCAAAGCCTCCCTGCAGAAATGTAGATTTTTTTTTTGAACTACACATACACGGAAGCGCTTTTCAATGTTAAGTGCTTTCATGTATGTGTGTTCGATGTTTTGTGATTCGGACATATGCTAGGCGAGCATGTGTCCTAGACTCATATATATATAGATATATATATATATATATATATATATATATATATATATATATATATAGATATAGATAGATACACACACACACATCAAATAGGTTGTATTCTGAATGATTAATTTAACACTACGTAGAGCGTCAATAAATCATACTGTAGGCATCGAAAAGGAAGCACTCAAATGGATCCAACAAATGCAAACAGTATAGTGTACTACTGACTGACATATAAAACAAATGGCAAAAAGGTCACAAATACAAACAGTATAGTGTACTACTGACTGACATATAAAACAAATGGCAAAAAGGTCACAAATACAAACAGTATAGTGTACTACTGACTGACATATAAAACAAATGGCAAAAAGGTCACAAAGACAAGCAGTTCAGTAAACAGTACAAGAAATATCTAGCCAAGCTAGAGTCTTCACTGCATAATACCTTAATCTTCCTGTAGTGGAGGTCCATGGGATGTATGCAAATGACACCTTAAGAACAAACAAGTGTTTCAGATACATACCCATGACTTTTTACTTTTTAAGTTTTTATGGGTACATTCAAGTCAATAAAGCCCAGCCCCACTAGCTGTAGACATGCCATATTTCACCCTTTTTCTGAGCTTGTATTACATCATAAGTGGATTGTTTGCCTGTACTTTGTAAATATTGAGCTTAAAATCAAGCCTGATGTCCATAAACATATTCCGAATAAAATCCAGACCAAAGGATAAAAAATATACAAACACATACACACACACACACACACACACACACACACACACACACACACACACACACACACACACCCAAACTTTCACTACAGACATCATGATATACTGCAGAATGAACTACTACAAGTTTTTTTGCTTTCCTTTTTGAAAAATAAGTATTGAAAAAGCTCTGTTGGATGAAACTACATGGTCTGTGGATTCATTGATGTTTAATAAATGTTAGTTTTGCAAATTTTACAGATTGTTGCTGTTGGATGTTCACCCTCTTTAACAGTACATGCAAACACACACACACACACACACACACACACACACACACACACACACACACACACACACACACACACACACACACACACACACACACACACACACACACACACACACACACACACACACACACACACACACACACACACACTAACTCCAAGATGACACAACAGTAAGAAAAAGTGCCAGTTCCAAACAATTCAACTTCCCAGTTTCATCTGACTTCAGGAAAGCATGTTACATGTTTATCTCTGTCATAAGTAAATGGTATATAATTCTCCACAATCATTTAGTCACACTGCTGCAAACATTCAATGTGCTATATCAATTCACAGACATAACAAGTAACTGCTGCAAACATTCAATGTGCTATATCAATTCACAGACATAACAAGTAACTGCTGCAAACATTCAATGTGCTATATCAATTCACAGACATAACAAGTAACTGCTGCAAACATTCAATGTGCTATATCAATTCACAGACATAACAAGTAACTGCTGCAAACATTCAATGTGCTATATCAATTCACAGACATAACAAGTAACTGCTGCAAACATTCAATGTGCTATATCAATCCACAGACATAACAAGTAACTGCTGCAAACATTCAATGTGTTATATCAATTCACAGACATAACAAATAACTGCTGCAAACATTCAATGTGCTATATCAATCCACAGACATAACAAGTAACTGCTGCAAACATTCAATGTGCTATATCAATTCACAGACATAACAAGTAACTGCTGCAAACATTCAATGTGCTATATCAATTCACAGACATAACAAGTAACTGCTGCAAACATTTAATGTGCTATATCAATTCACAGACATAACAAGTAACTGCTGCAAACATTTAATGTGCTATATCAATTCACAGACATAACAAGTAACTGCTGCAAACATTCAGTGTGCTATATCAATTCACAGACATAACAAGTAACTGCTGCAAACATTCAATGTGCTATATCAATTCACAGACATAAGTAACTGCTGCAAACATTTAATGTGCTATATCAATTCACAGACATAACAAGTAACTGCTGCAAACATTCAGTGTGCTATATCAATTCACAGACATAACAAGTAACTGCTGCAAACATTCAATGTGCTATATCAATTCACAGACATAAGTAACTGCTGCAAACATTTAATGTGCTATATCAATTCACAGACATAACAAGTAACTGCTGCAAACATTCAATGTGCTATATCAATTCACAGACATAACAAGTAACCGCTGCAAACATTCAATGTGCTATATCAATTCACAGACATAACAAATAACTGCTGCAAACATTCAGTGTGCTATATCAATTTACAGACATAACAAGTAACTGCTGCAAACATTCAATGTGCTATATCAATTCACAGACATAACAAGTAACTGCTGCAAACATTCAATGTGCTATATCAATTCACAGACATAATAAGTAACTGCTGCAAACATTCAATGTGCTATATCAATTCACAGACATAACAAGTAACTGCTGCAAACATTCAATGTGCTATATCAATTCACAGACATAACAAGTAACTGCTGCAAACATTCAATGTGCTATATCAATTCACAGACATAACAAGTAACTGCTGCAAACATTCAATGTGCTATATCAATTCACAGACATAACAAGTAACTGCTGCAAACATTCAATGTGCTATATCAATTCACAGACATAACAAGTAACTGCTGCAAACATTCAATGTGCTATATCAATTCACAGACATAACAAGTAACTGCTGCAAACATTCAATGTGCTATATGAATTCACAGACATAACAAGTAACTGCTGCAAACATTCAATGTGCTATATCAATTCACAGACATAACAAGTAACTGCTGCAAACATTAAATGTGCTATATCAATTCACAGACATAACAAGTAACTGCTGCAAACATTCAGTGTGCTATATCAATTCACAGACATAACAAGTAACTGCTGCAAACATTCAGTGTGCTATATCAATTCACAGACATAACAAGTAACTGCTGCAAACATTCAATGTGCTATATCAATTCACAGACATAACAAGTAACTGCTGCAAACATTTAATGTGCTATATCAATTCACAGACATAACAAGTAACTGCTGCAAACATTCAATGTGCTATATCAATTCACAGACATAACAAGTAACTGCTGCAAACATTCAATGTGCTATATCAATTCACAGACATAACAAGTAACTGCTGCAAACATTCAATGTGCTATATCAATTCACAGACATAACAAGTAACTGCTGCAAACATTCAATGTGCTATATCAATTCACAGACATAACAAGTAACTGCTGCAAACATTCAATGTGCTATATCAATTCACAGACATAACAAGTAACTGCTGCAAACATTCAATGTGCTATATCAATTCACAGACATAACAAGTAACTGCTGCAAACATTCAATGTGCTATATCAATTCACAGACATAACAAGTAACTGCTGCAAACATTCAATGTGCTATATCAATTCACAGACATAACAAGTAACTGCTGCAAACATTCAATGTGCTATATCAATTCACAGACATAACAAGTAACTGCTGCAAACATTCAATGTGCTATATCAATTCACAGACATAACAAGTAACTGCTGCAAACATTCAATGTGCTATATCAATTCAGAGACATAACAAGTAACTGCTGCAAACATTCAATGTGCTATATCAATTCACAGACATAACAAGTAACTGCTACAAACATTCAATGTGCTATATCAATTCACAGACATAACAAGTAACTGCTGCAAACATTCAATGTGCTATATCAATTCACAGACATAACAAGTAACTGCTGCAAACATTCAATGTGCTATATCAATTCACAGACATAACAAGTAACTGCTGCAAACATTCAATGTGCTATATAAATTCACAGACATAACAAGTAACTGCTGCAAACATTCAATGTGCTATATCAATTCACAGACATAACAAGTAACTGCTGCAAACATTCAATGTGCTATATCAATTCACAGACATAACAAGTAACTGCTGCAAACATTAAATGTGCTATATCAATTCACAGACATACGAAGTAAAGGAACTTCTACTCAAGAATAACAGCATATTTTTAGTTACATGGCAAAGTCAGTTCAAAACAACATAACACAGAATTCATCTGTGATGAGACAGTAAATTTAAACTGTACTGAAAAGCAGAATTCTAATAGCTAGGGTTTAATAATGAGGTACTAAAATAGCTGAAACTTTGGTCATATGTAAAGCTGAAAGTAAGTGGAATAGCCTTAATGTATTGGTTCCCAAATCTGATGGGTCTATAAGGTTTAGAAGTAACTTCAGAGAATTAAACAGCATATCTAAATTTGATTCATATCCCATGTCCTAAATGGACAAACAGAAAAACTGGGTAAGATTTTTCTTCCCATCATGGTCCTAACCAAAGGCTATTGACAAATTGCACTAGCCACTAGAGCTAATGGAAAAAACGATGTTTTCCATACCATATAGGCTCTCCTGTTATACAGTCCTGCCTGTTGTCTTCCTGGAGCACTTGCTACATTCCAGAGGTTGATGGGCAAAACGTTTAGATCCCATTCCAGATTTGCAGCAGCCTACCTGGATGGTATAATAATATTTTCTGAAGTCTGGGAAGATCATTTACTTAAATTTCAAGTCATTCTAGATTTCTGCATCAAGCTGGGTAGACTGCTAATCTGGCTAAATGAAGATAGGCATGGCACAAGCCCACTATTTGGGTCATGTAATAAGTTAAGGGTTAATAAAATCACAGGCCAGGAAGATTGAATCAGTACAAAAGTATCCTGCACCAATTACTGAAAAAGATGTAAACACTTTTTTTATACCTGGCTACCTTCTATCATAACTTTATTGCTAATATCACTTAGCCCTCTAACTGGGCTAATCAGGAGTAAGGCTGCCTTGAACCTTAAGTGAAAAGTTGAAGCAGAACAAGCCTTTAGGCAACAAAATAACTCATGCTCAGAGATAGTACTGATGGCTGTAGTCAGTTCTTTCTGCATGCAACCACCTCTGAGGTAGGCATAAGTGCCGCCTTACCTGTGATTACAGATGAGATAAACATCCCATATTTTGTATAAGTAGGCAATTCAGCAGTGCTGACAGAGAGCAGTGCAGCTATAGAGAGATAGACTCTTTTGATATAAAATTGACCCTTACCATCCAAAAATAAAGTTACTGGGAGTCATACCTATCAACCTCTTAGCATAAAAAATCTGGACAAAGCCTGACATAATGGGGGAGGTCAAAAATAAGGACACATTTTAAATGATGCCCTTATAAACTTAGAAAATTGCTAGAATAACAGGATTTGTGTTAGCATGCATTTTCTGAACAATATGAAGTCTGAAATCCAAATGCATGCCATTATTTAATGACTTTGATCCTTAGATCATCCCAGTGATTTCTCAAAAAAAAAACACAATTTTTATGAGTAACAGACCAAAAATATTAGGCAAAATCTGGACATTCTGAGAAGATCTGTACAGCTGAGAGATATGCTGGGAGTTTGTGTTAAACACTAATTAAAGCCCTCTATAATGACTCTACCATCAGTACAATTACTACCCAAAATTGTCCAGATGGGCTTTGATAATTCATCTTTATAATTTAAAGATTCAGCATCATCTACATTACAGTCACTTCAATGCAGATGAGCTGTCTTAGGCTTATTTCCCATTTAAAAATGCTAGAAGGCAGTTCTGAGCTGTTTGGGAGGTCACGTGGCATAGTAGCAGTTACTTCTGGGAAACACACTGTAGTTGTATCTTATTTACTAATTGTACCATAATTCAAGTTGCTGTTAGCAGATGATGTGTCTTGTAAGGAAACTGCAGAATTCCTGAGAAAGACAAGCCATGAAGGCATACAGGGGGACCTAAGAGGGAGCAGATACCTCTTGAGTTATATCATGCCTAATAAAACTGGAAAGATTTCAAAACATGACTTCTAGGAATAGAAGACAGAGTTCTGAAGTGGAGTCTTTAAGGAAATGTGTGTGAAGGATTAAGGCAGTCAGGAAGGTGTACCTGTAAGCTGGAAAAGAAAGAGGAGCTGTTTTTCTGTAAAATGAAAATGGTGGAATTAACTATGCCTTCTAGTTGGAGTGTATTGAAGAGAAAAAGGCTGATATGTGTTGTGCGGTGTAAGTCACTGACTAACTTTGAAGAAATCCTTGTGTATTAAAGTAATACTGAAATTCTGTTAATCATTGAACTGAACTTTACAAAAGCATCTAGTAATGCATTAATGACCATGTTTCTTTTATGTTACTTCACATTTTGTGAATGAGCTTGCATTTAAAATGAAAAGCTGGCAACAGAGACTGTTTTTATTACTAAAAGTGAAACAATTTGCTACAATATATCTGCATGCATTCATATATATGCATGTATGAGTCCACTTCAGAATTTCGAAGTCTAAAACTTCAAATCTCATATGATCAAAGATCATATATTCAATGTTTTAAAACTTCGAAATCCTGAACGGAGATCGGCATACAGCTCGGACCAGGAGATTTCTCTTGTCCTTGCTGTAGTACGATCTCTGAGTTGGTATATTTAAGTTGTGGGGGGTGCAGGGGGGCTTGCCTCCCTGCATACACTTGTTTTTTATGTGTTTAGTGGTGTTTCGGGGGAGGGTTCAAAATTTCGAGATTCCAAGATCTTGAGATTCTGAACTCGATGTTCTGAAACTCAAGATTTTGGGATTTCAAAATTTAGAAGTGAACCCGTATGTATAGATATATAAATCAACTAAATAAATCCTCTAGTAAACTCTAAAGATTCACCATATACAGTATGAACAAATGTGACATTGATTACAAAACAAAACAAATTGGTAAGTGCTTTCACTCCATTCAAGTTTATTTATTTATTTGACATTTGTTGACCTGGTTAGTCCAGCTGGGCTGGAGCCCTTTTTCAGTGGAGACCAGAAAAGAAAATCTCCACAGAAACATAAGTAGAATTACATAATTACAATTACATAAACCAGTAACAATAAACTTAGATAAAATAATAGAATTCAAAACAAAGTTATTTGAAACTTCAGCAGAGTGATGTTGTTCCAAGTCAGTTGCAAAAAAACAAATGTGCTCACTACTTTGTGTTGTTTAATAGCTTGCAGTGATAATCTGTTCTCATTATCCTAAACACACACACACACACACACACACACACACACACACACACACACACACACACACACACACACATACATATATACACAAATTTTATGTATATCTATATATCTATCTGGGTCTACCTGATAAGACTGACAAGCGGAAACACCGACAATGAGATCACCGACACCAGAAGACTGACAAATACTCAACAGTTTAAAATCCCAACGCCGAAAACACCGACATGCGAAATGAGCATGACTGTGTAAGTGTGCGATAGTGACAGACTTTAGGGTTAGGGTGCGAGTAAGGTAAGTGTGCGATAGTGACGGACTTTAGGGTTAGGATGCGAGTAAGGTAAGTGTGCGATAGGACAGACTTTAGGGTTAGAATGCGGGTAAGGTAAGTGTGCGATAGTGATGGACTTTAGGGTTAGGGTGTGGGTAAGATAGTGTGTGATAGTGACGGACTTTAGGGTTAGGGTTCGAGTTAAGGTTAGTGCATAGATAGTTGTGTATGTAAGGTTTAGTATAGGTTTGTAAGGTTTTTGGTGTGCTTGTGTTGTGTGTGTGTTTTTCAGAACAGCAAATTTGTTTTGTTTTGTTGACTGTCAAGATTGTGGTTTGTCGGGCATGTGAACTTTCGTGTTTTTGAACTTTCTGCTTTGTGGTGTCGGTGATCTCGTTGGTGTTTTTGCTTGTCGGTCTTATCAGGTAGATCCATCTATCTATATGTATCAATATATATATATATATATATATATATATATATATATATATATATATATATATATATGTGTGTGTGTGTGTGTGTGTGTGTGTGTGTGTGTGTGTGTGTGTGTGTGTGTGTGTGTGTAAAATGTCCACAACACTGAGAAAAAGACCAGCACTGTAAATATATTTATTAAAGAGCTTTAATGCAAACACCACTGAAAGAGACAAATAAGAATTTCTTCCAGAGGCCTTCTTCAGTCTATCTCCTATTCATACACTGATTAGATTTCAATAATAATATTTATAGTCTGCTGATCCATTTAAAACAAATTAAATTGAAATTATAATAATGGTAGTTTTCCAAAAAACAGAAAATGCATCTAAATTCTGTCATGCTGCTGGTCCTTTCTGATATAAAAAAATATATATGTTCTTCATACCGATTACTACTGCATTAACCTTATTTATATGGGTTATATTATGCTTAAGATATAATAGCAGGTCAGCATCCAGTGTTTCAGGGAACCTTACACATGCCCAAACCATCAGTGAGCTTGAGCTGAACTGACTAAAAAGACAGGTTTTAGCTTCTAACCCTTCAGCACTTTCTAGCCACCAAAGTGTACTCACCTCTGAGGCTTTCAAGGATCAATGGTCAGCTTGTACTGTTCATTTGCTGGATGGATAAGTTCCGTTTGTGGGAAAACCTTCCATTAAAAAAAGTTTATTAATTAATACTTCCCAATTCAGGAAAGTTATTTTAAAGCTAGGAGTTTGTTTCAACTGACTGCCAGGAAAGGAGACTATTTTGTTCTTTTAAACAAGAGCTTTCATTTTTCCTAACGTTAAAAGTTTTTACAAAGTAATTGAAAACATTTTTTCTGTAAAGAAATTGTATTTATTTTACATTTTGGATCTGGCAAAGTGTTTTAAAATGCTTTTTATTGTGGTTTTATGAGTAAGAGTAACATTTAAAAACTTTTAAGTTTTACTTGCTTTTGCTGCTTGTTTTCCCCAGGAAAGATATATCATTTTCAGCATGACCATGGAACAAACTACCAATCTCTTGATTGGTCCTTCTTCCAGCTGCAAAAAAGGAAAAATTAAGCAAACAGCCTTTGCTAACACAGCAGGCTAGCAATTTGCCTCAGCTGCACATGGGAGACACTGCTATGACCACTAGTTGTACCTCAGTCCACTCATCTTTTACCCCTGTTTCAGCTGCACGTGGGAGACACTGCTATGACCACTAGTTGTACCTCAGTCCACTCATCTTTTACCCCTGTTTCAGCTGCACATGGGAGACACTGCTATGACCACTAGTTGTACCTCAGTCCACTCATCTTTTACCCCAGTTTCAGCTGCACGTGGGAGACACTGCTATGACCACTAGTTGTACCTCATTCCACTCATCTTTTACCCCAGTTTCAGCTGCACATGGGAGACACTGCTATGACCACTAGTTGTACCTCAGTCCACTCATCTTTTACCCCAGTTTCCTCTGGTGTAGCACGTACAGCCAGGGATTAGCCACTTCCTCTGCAGCTGTTGGGGTCCCGTCAGTGAACAAGGGAGAGCCACTCTTGTCATTCCTGGGAGAAGGTACAGGGAAGGCTTCCCTGGCAGCCTCATTTCAGTTCCAGCAAGTCTGAATCTCCACTTTTTTCTTTAGCAACAGATAATTTCGGACTAATGGGTTCTGAAGATCATTCATCAAGTGTACAGATGCAGTGGGAGGAACTACCTCCTTTTATGTGGGGGGGGGGTAATTCCTCATCCACCAGACCCGGCTCTTTTATTTCCACCTTTATTCATCGCATGCTATCCCAGAAAGTGATAAGAACCAGTTCCTGCTTCCCAGGTGGGAAAAGGTTTTTATTCAACACATTTTTAGTGCCAAAGAAAAAAAATGCTTGGAGACTGATTCTGGATCTTACTTTCCTAAATCTGTTTGTAATAGTGCCTAAATTCAAAATTATGTTGTTTCACAACCTGTTATCTCCTTTTCCTCATTCAACTTTCCTGGTAACACTAGATTTAAAATATGCTTATCATCACACCGTTATTCATCCAGACTTCAGATGTTTCTTAAGGTTCTGTGTCTGGATTACATTATCAGTTATCTGCCTTACCTGCATTTTCAAGTCTCTATCTCGTCATGTAAAATGAAGGTTAAATTGTTTTATCCATTCTTGTCACTACAGAAACCTCTTATCTTTATCCATGTTGACATGGTTCCCATTAGGATGATAAGACTCATAACTCTGCCTTGTCAAGTCAGTCAGTGCATCCACTGATGAAATGAATATTCCAGTGACAGCTTCACCTGCACTTTTTCTTCACAATTACATGTTGGCATTACTACTGCCTCCAGCAACATTGTTATGTGCAACAGAAACCAGCAGTAAAAGTAGCTACACTACACAATGCTATGTGCAGTACACGTTACTTCAGTCAGGCATGTGAAACACAATTTTTCACACTGAGCCATTACATTTAGCTTTGCACTTACAATAATTGTAACGCAAGATGCAGCATCTTAAAGTTTAAAAAAGGTGGGACAGAAAATTTTAGCAAGGAAGAAAATGGGTGTGACTTTTGATTGCAAATCACACCTTTTTATTAATATTAATACTATTTTTTCTATCAGCAGGCATATACTGTTAAGGATGTGTTCATTTGCATAATGTCTGGTATTGATTTGCATACAGGACTGCAGTGATGTGTCCACCCTATGGAAGTATTTTTGTGGTTGAAGTAACATGTTTCACTTGCACATATGTATAAGCAAACCCACAAATAAAATGTATACTACATTTCCCATTTGTTTCATTGTAAAATAAAAAGTAACTTCACATGTAGTTCACAGAAAATACACATAACCCTCACCAAAACAATGTACTACTCAGCTAAAGCAAGTCCCTTTGAAAAGAAATGCATTTATTTTTAAAATCAAAATTGTAAAATAAAACTAAATATAAAGTAAAAGCAATGACTGCAACTAGCCTGATTATAACAGTCAAAACAAATTGAAAACAAACTGAAAATAAAGTAACCAAAAGAAAACTGAGCTACCAAGCTAACAAATCCAGTCAATTAGTGCTGATCAGCTCTATGCTCCAATATTTAAATTCACTTAAATTAAAATCATACCAACTGAAATTAAACAAAAAAAGGTGATTTGCAATAAAATTCACCTTTTTTGTTTACATTGAGTTATCTTACCTTAAGAATCTGTATAAAACACAACATATTTGTGACAAAAATATCATGTGGTGATTCTAGAAACAATCTAAATGTTCATTAAAATATATGCAATGTTTCATGCTCTGATTAAAGCAGATACAACTTTAGTGTTGCTCAGAGAATCTTGTCAGAACCGTACCTTCTTCCAAGTATTAAATGAAATGGACAGATTTTATGCTGAGTTCACCCTCTCCATTTTTGCCTTCTTCTGTGGTATTGAGAGTGATGACCACTACGATGTAAGGGTGAATGTCCTGTCATGTTTGGTTACTCACAGGCTGGTAGCCTCTTGATGTTTTTATAGAGTGATCATTAATCTATACCTGATACTACTACTCAAAAGTTTTCTCTCTGTGAAGCAGCAGTTATGTTAGAGTTCCTCAGCATGATATCTCCAAGGAAGGTAAAGATAAAAGATTCCAACTATTATGGGAAAGTAAGGGCTGAAAGTAGGTCCTCAATAAATAGTGCTACATACCATTAAGACAATGTCTTAACTATTATTCTTTAAGTCTAGCTGGTTAATTAAACTTATGGTACAGGCAAGACAGAGGCACACTTTTGTAAGTTCCCTGAAAGGGTCAAGTCATAAATCTTTGAAGATCTAAGAAACAGAACAGTGGCACAGTGGATAGTGTGGTTTCCTCAGAGTAAGAGGTTCCCCGGTTTGATTCTCTGCTGGGGTGCCTTCTGTCTGGAGTCTGCATGTCCTCCCAGTGTTTGCGTGGGTTTCCTCGGGGTGCTTCAGTTTCCTCCCATACTCCAAAGACATACAGTAGGTGAATTGACCACTCTAAATTGGCCATAGGTGGGAGTGCTTGTGCAAGTGTGTGGTGTGAATGAACTACCACGGCAGGGCTATTCACCTAGGGGTATAAACTTGGCTCTAGATGATTGTCACTGCTGAAGTGACACATCAATCCCATGTGCAAAAATGAGAAAAAGGGTTTGTGCATGGATAGATGGATGTACTGTCTATCATCCAGGGAGTTTAAGAACCCTCTATATAACTGTAGCAAATTTTTGACACAGGACCTGCCTGATGTGATATTTGTTGAGTTTCAGCTGATGAGCATAACATTTACAGTAAAGACTCTGTGGCAGTTTTATGAAGCAAGAGTCAGATTCTCATCATATTTTAAGACCTCTCATAGCTTTAAATTTGTAATTTGTCATTGTTTGCATGATATGTATATAGATATAGATATAGATATAGATATAGTTAAATATATAGATATAGATATAGAGTGTTCTGTACCTTAATTCCATGCAGTCACTTTCTAACAAAAAATAGAACATCTCTTAGCACATTATAACATTACTGTATTCTGAATTATTCACCAACCTCTATTTTTTTTTATTTGAACAGTGTGGTACCATTTTTACAGGTTAATGTTTTAAAGAGCAGAAATTGCTGCTCCATTATCAATATTAGTTTGTAAAAATTCTCCTTGTGCTGTGCATGGTGCCTGCATTAATTGACTGTATCAAGTCCATTAAACAAGATCAAAAGCAGATACTAGATGAAGTGAAAGAGTAAAACCCTGATAGTGCCATGCATCTCCCTCCATCTCCTTAACTGTTATAACCTTCAGGTCACATAATATTTATTGAATTAAAAAATGGACTATCAAACCTTTTGGCTGGAGTTGATGTGCTGAAGCATGTTTTGCTGAAACTGACATTATTTGCATGAACAGAAACTGCCTCTTCACCTGTCAGTCGTAGCAAACTTTATTCATAAAATTAGCATCTTGCCAGTCATGTCCACATCCAGCACACTAGTGTGTCAGTTTATGTTTATTTGATCTTACCTTGCACTTACTTTGTGGTTCTAACATGAATTTTGCTACTGTTTGTATTACTATAATTTCCTCAGAGTTTATTGTAACATTTATAGCCTAAGTCATTACTTTATATTCCCAAATTTTCTGTGTACAGATGTTCTTCACTGAATAATTTCAACAAAATCAGTGTTCAGATGACAACCTGTTGTATGTTTATATGCTATGATTCACTCCAGACTTCAGATGTACACTGATGCAGAAAATAAACAGATTTTACTTCATATTTATAGGTTCATAGGTAGGTACTAATCTGCCCGAGGGCATTTATAAGCCTAGCCAGAGTGTGTCGGCTTTCGCCGCCCCATTGATTAAGTAACTGATCCTCTGTCAAGCAGAGCCAATTAAATGATCCCAGGAGTGTATTTTCTGTTACCCATCCACTCATCAAGGTTTCTCTTGAAGAGTGTTAGTGAGGGGCTCTGCCTGATGTAATTTGGAATTTTGTTCCAAAGCATGGGGAGTCTCTGTGACAGGAATCTATCCCTCCAGCATGTTCTATTTATTGTTGTGCCGAGGTTTAGCTCACTAGAGCGTGTGGCTCACAGTGACTTGGATTTCTTTAGGTGGAGCATGTCCATCAATTCTGAGCTGGACATGGCTTTGTAAGTCAGGCAGAGATCACCTCTGAGTAAGCGATATGCCACTGAGTATAGCCGGAGTTTTTTTAGTCGGTCTGCATAGGATATATGTTTGAGACCAGTAATCCTCTTGGTGAGGTACTTTTGTGGTCTTTACAGCTGTTGGAAGTGTCTTGTGAGGTACATCCCAAATGGGGAATTGTACTCTATGATGGGTCTAATGAGTGACGAGTAGAGGGGCACTATAACCTCTTTATTTCTAGAAGCGAACCTTTAGTAATTAGATGGGCCACATAGAAGGATTTCCTATCTACTTTGGCAATATGATTGTCAAAGGAGAGATTACTATCTACCTGGGTCCCTAGATCTCTTATTACCTCTTCTGTATTAAGGGGGCTGCCACCTATGTGGTAATTCGTGGGTGTTTTTTTTCCCAAACGGGATGACTATGCATTTTTTGGCATTTAGCTTGAGGCCATGACTTTGACACCAGGTGTCTGTCTCAGTAAGGCCCTTTGGAGGATGTCCGTGTCAGCCGGAGAGTCAATTATGGCTCCAATTTGCAGTCATCGGCGAACTTGGTTAGCAATAGTCCTCCTATGTTTGCCTGTACTTCTGAGGAGTATATGCCGAACAGTAGGGTCCCAGGACCGAGCCTTGCAGGACACCACTTGTGACCTGGAACCCGCTATTCTTACCATGTGAGTTCTGTCTGTAAGCCAGTTGGCAACCCATCTCATGACGTAGGGGTTTATGTTCAGGCTGGTGAGTTTTTCTGTAATACCCAAGGTCAAGGTAGGCTGTGTGAACCACCTTTCCCTTGTCTATGGCCTTGGTGACTGTCACAAAGAAGTCAGCCAGGTTTAGTAGGCATGATCTACCCTTAACAAAGCCGAACTGGGTCGGGTCAAGTGTTTGGAGGTTCCCAATGTCTTTGTTAATGAGTTCCATGATGATGCGCTCCATAGCCTTGCAGACCAGGCTAGTCAGACTTATGGGGCAATAGTTACCAGGGTCAGTTGTGGCCCCTCCTTTGTGGAGAGGAATAACCATTGCTGTGCACCATTCTATGGGCACGTAGCCTGTGGAGAGGCTGAGGTTGAACAGCGTGTTTAGGTGGGGCTTTAGTTCGTTTTGTAGTTCGTGCAAGATGCAGCTTGGGACACCATCTGGTCCCATTGATGCTGTGCTTTTGGCTTTTGAAAGGGCTGTTTTCACCTGTGTGTCTGTGATTTTTGGGACACTACACTTTTCCGGTATTGTTGTGGGCCCTTTTGAAGGTGAGGGGGGGGGGGGTGAAGTTTGCACTGAATCTATTTGCCAGGATGTTGGCAGTATCAGTAGATTCAGTATATTTTGTGCTATTTTGCACTAGTTCAGTGCATATCTGTGAGTTGCCACTTAGATCCTTAACATAGCTAAAGAAGGCTTTGTGGTTATCTTTTGAATCCTTGGTTATTTTTCTTTCAAAGTTAGCTTTGTATGATTTCATGAGGGACCTCAGTTTTTTACTGATACTGCTCAGGGATGTCTTTCCTTTTTGGGATTTGCTTTTTTTCTGAACTAGTTTCCTCCTTCTATTGTATAGCCTGTTTATTGCAGGGGTCCACCAAACTGGTTTCCTTCTCTTAGAGGAGTGAGTCTTGGTTTTGCTAGGGGTGGCACGATCCATGCATACTTGTAGGTGCTCATAGAGTGCATTTGTAAAGGTTTCTGCATCTTGGGTAGCATTATCCTTTAGCGTGGCGGCTGTGAAACTTACCACCTCTGTCTTAAGTAAGGTGAAGTTTTCTTTAGAAAAGTTTTTTACTGTGGTTTCCTTAGTTGGGGTGGTGGTGGGGTGTGGACATCCAGAGTAATTAGTTTATGGTCTTATCTAACCAGTGACGGGTTGACCTCCGGGGTGTGGAACACCTGTAGCCCATGTTGGTGATGATCATGTCCAATATGTTTTCACCTCTGGTAGGGGAGTTTACCAGCTGATCCAGGGCGTTTGAGTTGATGAATTCCAGGAAGCACTGGGCCTGGGAATTTGTACTCGAGTAGTTTTCCCAGTGAATGTTAGGGTAATTGAAATAATTTATGTGATGGGTAATTATCTTAAGCATTCATCCTCTATGGTAATGTCTAAATTACTAGTGCTATTAAATTTAGGTACAAGATCTGTTGTTTTCTCCCCAAATGTACACAGTGTTATGAACAATCACTTATAATATTTAAGATTTATTTCACAAGAAGCTGAGCAACTAAATTAACTACCACAAATACCCGAAATAAGGAATGAGTGAAAAGTAAAACTCTTAAGTAGTTTTGTATGGGGACAAGCCTTCCATAACACACACACACACACACACACACACACACATATGTATATATCTATATATAAAAAATAGAACTTCAATGGACTAAAAGAAAGACACACTGACACTGAACTTTCTTTCTAAAGAAGTTCTTAGTCTTAACAAGAATGAAAGCTTAATATCCATTCAGTGTCAGTGTGCCTTTCTTTTAGTCCATTGAAGTTCTGTTTTTTGTAATTCTAAGTCTTCACGGTTTGTGGTTTTATTATATTATATATCTATATATCTATATATCTCTATGTACAACAATGATACAGTACAACTCTATGTACAGGTCTGGACTTAAATGATGACTAGGCCCACAGTTTCAGCACTCCACACACATCCTCCAGTCCTCTCCTCTGAGCCCCCCCCCTTTTTTTGGGCTCCCATACCATGCACATTACTTTTTTCTTCCTTTTCTCACATTTTGCCTTACTCTCAGCTTTTTTAAGAAGTCATAAATTTCTATATGCGCTGAAGTGCATTTTCTTTTTTTTTCTTTTTACACAACCTTTTCATCCAATACTAGCTTGAACAGGAATTATGATTAAGGAAAGAAATTCACTTTTGTGGTTCAGCTAGCTTTCCCTGCATCCTTTTGACACACCTTTCCTGACCAAGAGAGCACAGTAGCAACCATTTAGGAAACAACTCAATTAACCCAGGGCCAAAGAAGCCATATATTTACAGATGGTCTGCAATGCATTTTAGAGCATTTTCTCAGTATTTTACTCCAATGAAAAAGAAAAGAATTAAAGTCTTATTTTTTTCTTCTTTCAATGAAGACATAAGTTGTGTCCAAGGCTTAATGTTCAAAGCTAACATAATAGTAGCTCACAATAAATCAACAATCCAGTTGTGAGAATACATGGGTCTTATCTGGGAATACTGCCTACCTCCCTAAGTCCCTACATAAGACAGTCGGCTGCCTGTGTATCCCTCTGGTGTTAGACTGGGATGAAAGCATAGATTCAAAATGCCTTAGCCATATATTTCAAGTGACTGCTGATATACATAGCATGTCTCCTTACCCCTAACCATCAAAGTCAGCCACATGTATATGTGCCTAATGTGTGATTGTGAGAATGATTTTAGTTACATATTCTAATTTTATGTTCCTAGACAGTACACCACCCCTACACAAGCTATAATAACCTTATTTTTACACCTCGGAGGTCTGTGAGAAAAGTAAATAAACAATCACCGCACTGTCCTCAGCTCAGTCACAAGCTATAATGACTTCATGGGCAAACCTCTAGGGTTTGACTGTGTAGAAAATTAAAGTTGTAATAACCACACAATTGCCAACCCCCAGAACCCACAGCAGGTTTCTTTACACACACATTTGAGCAGGGCTGGTTTTTGAATGGGTTTGGTTGACAACAGAGGCTATTACCAGCTTTATCCTAAAAGGGTCATATCTCAGCATTGTTCAGGTTATACATCTCAATCAGAAAACTGATACATTTTTCTTCAACCAGCATCAGCTTTTGTTGCGGTCCCCAAAGAGTCAAGGATGATTAAAGGAGCCCCCAATATCCATTTCTACAGTCTGGTGAGTGGGGACCATGAGATTCCAAGAAGATCTAAGTGTCTGAAAGTTCTGTTATATATTTTATGTCTTACTTTTGAAATATAATTACTTGTTAGGTACATTTTTTACGGATACCCAAAAGAATAATGTCTATGTCCTGGCATTATTGGGTGCATGCAGAGATAAAAATCACTGATGTTTTTTCCACAACATAGGTTCCATTCTAAAGCCATCACCATACTCCTATAGTCTTCATGGATTCTTCTGCCAACTCTAGTGCAACTGACTTACCTCCAGCCTGTTTCAGTGTTGGATACAACAGACACTCCCACTCCTTTGAACAATTTCTGGAGAAAATATTTTTAAGAAATAATATTTGAATAGCTTCTAGACACACACACACACACACACACACACACACACACACACACACACACACACACACACACACACACACATACACACACACAAACATAAGTCATAGCAGAACTAGTTTTGTATTTATTTCAGAAAATAGTAATACACTGTGCAACACTAGTACTGCCACACCAGATCATAGCCTGCTGTTTAGCACTAGGGGTAAGTCAGTTATTTGCCTCATTGAGGAGTATTGCATATCTGTCACTGTCCCTGATTTTGTTCATACTTTTGATTTCTCTTTCGTAAAAAGTTTGATTTGCTGGTAAATCATTCAGTATTAAAACAGTCAATCAATCCAGACATCAGAATTTTATACTTATTGTCCAAAAATACATGTGGATGAAAAAAGTGTTATTCTCTTAACATTTTAAGTGAATTACGGTAATATTTAAAATGTATTCCTGATTCTGAGCCTTTATTCTATTATTTTTGGGATTGCACTGAATTCTTAAGCAAAGAACTGGAGAGTTATAGTAAATCTGGTGTTCTGCTAGTATTTATAAACTCCCTGAAAGAGAAAACCATCCCTGATGATCAGAAGTATCTATCAGCTCTTCTTAAAATCCAAAGTTTGCACTGAAATAAGTCACTGTGGGCTGCTGATCTCTCTAGTGCTTACTGTGTTCATGTTAATTATCAGCTTTATCTTAACAGGATCATGTCACAGCCCTGTTCAGGTTAAAGAGCATAATTAGGAAATGAATACAATTTTTTCTTCCTCATTTTAACCAACCAGCAGCAGCTTTTGTGGGGCCCCCACACAGTCAAGGATGATTAAGGGGAGCCTGCAGCCACAGGTATTGCAGAGATCTAAAGCTGGCTATGTAGTTACGAACCACATATAAGACACAGTAGCGATGCAAGGCAGGCAATATATAGAGGATCCAGTACTCGCACAAACTAAATGTCCACTGAAACAATGTTAAAACACCGATTTATTGCAGCACAAAATGAACGTGGTAAGCGCTTTCACCTGAATAGGCTTCTTCAGACTCAGACTTCAGGTCTGAAGAAGCCTATTCAGGTAAAAGTGCGTACCACGTTCATTTTGTGCTACAATAAACCAGTGTTTTAACATCGTTTCAATGAACATTTTGTTTGTGCGAGTACTGGATCCTCTATTTATTGCCTGCCTTGCATCGCTACTGTGCCTTATATGTTGTTCATTTTATTTGAATTGTGGTTGGCACAAGGAGCGTTTACCTGGTGGGGAGTGATTTTCTTTGGATATCTGGCTATGTAGTTAGTTTTAGTGGAGAAAATGTCCAACAGAAGGGTTTAACTAAGCCAGGAGCACTTTGTCAGTGGTAAAATATTTAATGGAATTCTGATGCCTGTTACTTGACAAAACACTATTACTACAATCAGAAATATCTTTAAATTTTAAAGGAGATATACATAAGAGTTATTACCCATGTGGTTTATTACATATACAATAATGCTGTACTAGCTTTTGTTGGTTTGACAGACATGTTATAAAATATCAGGATAAGATAACTTGCTGTGATTGGGGGCCCCCAGGGAACAGGGGACCCCCAGCAGCCACAGGGTTTGCTGGTACCTAAAGCCGGCTATGGTATGTGTCTGTGTGTGTGTGTGTGTGTGTGTGTGTGTGTGTGTGTGTGTGTGTCAGAGAGAGAGAGAGAGAGAGAGTGAGATTAAAAAAATAATGCTTTCATCCTCTCTTTTGCCTTCTCATCAATTTTAATTTTTGTGATTTCTTTAGGGCCCAAAGGAGATTCATCTGTTATAAAAGGTATGCCAGGACCACCAGGTCCTCCAGGTGGAAGAGGGTTGCCAGGCTTTAAAGGACAAACAGGCAAGTGCTCATTAATCAACTTTTTAGTGAAATTATTATTGCAGACCTTCCCCAAATGCATCAGAGGGACAAAAATCATTATTCCCTTAACTTACTAATTAGTATGAGGTTAAGTGGTAAAGTTCATACATGGTTTATTGTGGAATGGATTCTAGACTAGATTCTAGACTACTCACAATGTGAAAAGCTGAACAGTGAAGTTCATACCTCTTAGCTGTCTGACATTTGCCAGGAAATTCTGAATGCGAACTGAAAATAGCAAGAAAAAACATGTAAAAGCAAAACAGATCCAGCAAGCATCCTTCAGAGTTTTGTTTGGTCTCTGTGTCTCATGAAAGCAGTAAGAAGAACATAAGGATTTAAGAATAAGAATTATATGCATATTATAGCTGCATTGACCTGAAAAATGAATAACAAAACATACCTAGAAGGGCAAGGAAGAGCCAGATTTCAAATTAAGCATCTGTACTTCCTGTATCTTGTATCGGCTCCCGAGCATTCAGCACATCTGGCAATGAGTGCCCTTCAGCACTCATTGTTTCCATAGCAGGTATGGGTTTTACAGGATCAGGTTGGTAGCCCAAGGCTCAACCCTCCTCAGAGGGTGCAGCACACACTCACACTCACACCTAGGGCCAATTTAGAATGTCCGGTCCACCTATTGCATGTCTTTGCAATAGACTTTTTGTGCAGTCGCCAACATGTTTCCTATTTGCAATAGTTTGTTTTTAGATGTTGTCCCATATTGTGGGGAAATAATAGAGGATGTGTGTATACATTTTTTATTTTAGATTAGGTTTTGTGTCTTTCGCTCGTCTTATGAACTTTAGGATTTTCTGCATTTAATTGTTGATTTTATGTAAAGTGATAGGTTTTGATACAGGTTTTTACTTATAGAGACACTTGCCTAGAATTGACTGTTTGTATCAAGTGTCATATGTTAATTTTTGTGATTAACTGTTGATTGGCTTTTGGTTGACCAATACCTAGAGCCTTAAGCATATTTAAATCTGCTTACCATTTGTTTTATTGTAAAGTCTGACGAAGCCTACGGGTGAAAGCGCTTACTACAATAAACAACTACTTCTTTTATCTTGGTGTTTGGATTGTTCCTTGGAGTTTCATTTATGCTACTTGTTGGAATGCCATTAGGAGCCCACATCTGATTTTTATGACTGTTTTGTTACTCATTATTATATCTTGTGTGGGACCCGTGCTCCGTTTGCTGTGTATGTTGTGTTTGGCTTTTGTTATGTTTACAATCTATGTTGAAACACAGGTGCCCAGTGGGAAGCTAGCTGGAATAAAGAAGCTGAACCACGACAAAGTAAAATCTTCTTTTTTAATACAAAATGGTGAGCACTTTTGCAATGGTAACCATTGCTTCATCAGTTCATTCAAACAGCAGCAACACTTAAATACTTTAATTCATTACAAAAAACAGCCAATCCTACCACTTAAAGTTAATTCAGCACTTAGCAATCAATTATTTATTTTATTTTATTTTATTTTATATTTGTTAACCTGGAAAGTCTGACTGGATACATGTATATTTTCAGCGGAGGCCTGGGGAGAAAAGCTCCACATTGCAAATAAGTGACACTTAAAGATGTGGTTACATAGAAATCGTAACATTTAACAAATCATTGACAATTTATAGTCAAGGTTCCATTTAAATGAAGCAAACATTGTGGGTTTATAGTGTAAATATACAGAGATAATATTATACATCTTTGAAGTGTGTAAAAAAGAAAGAAAAGTATTTCAAGGCTGAATATAAGGATGATAGCTAAGATAAAAGGTGGTTAGCTAAAAGGGAAAGTGATTGTGAATAGAATGTAGAGGGGAAGAAGAGTGTAGGCTCAGAATGGGTAGTAAACAAGATGTCTTCCTGATAATAGAATTCTAATGGTTGTAGAGAAGTGAATGTTGTCTGGGTGGGGAATGGTTATTAATGGGCATTTCACCTCTGTGAGCTGTGTTTTTCTTACCTTTCTCTCTTTATTTGTTGGGTTAGTCTGAGTTTAGAAATGGACATAGCCAGTCACTGTTCATATACATCTTTAGGAATATTTTGAATTGAGGCAAGGAGCATGTGGTGGTTAATTCAGCAGGAAGTGAGTTCCATTTTTATCCAGCAGTTGGCTTTGGTAGCTTGTACTAGCATTCTGTTGGATGAACTGAGGGATGCTAGGTTGCAGTAGGGGGTAATAATATTAGTCAGAATAGGGGTACTGGTAGGTTGGTAGAGGATTTTATAAATAACTATGAGTTGGTTATAATGGAGCTGATTGGGTAGTTCTAGCCAGCCTAATTTATGAAGATTCTGACTGTGGTGGGTTCTATAGGCAGAGCCTGTGGCAAATCTTGCTATATTGTTATAGCAGCTAGTGATTTTGTTAAGGTTTGATTTACTTAGATTTGTAAGGATAATGTAAGCAGCAGGCACACCAACAGCAGGTTAACGTATTTTAATAAAAACGTTTTCGCTACTGTCAAACAGTAGCTTCCTCAGACAGTAAGAAAAAAACCACCAATGCACTTTATAACAAGTAGAAAAATACAAAGTAACATCATTTCCGGTGCAGGTGGATCCAGTATGCTCCTTAATTAAACAATTACTAGGGAAAAGACAAAATCAGTATACCTAGCATTTCTTATTTAAAAATACTGAAGACATTTAATTTACATAAACAGTTAATTTACATAAACAGTATACCCCCAGACAGGCGTAAGCCTGTAACTACATGAGTATAGAATACCAATCTTAGTATATATGTAAAAATCAAACAATAAAAATTATTAAAAATATTCTAATTTTTAAAACTGAAATTTTTAAGTGAAAGCCCAAGCCTCGAAGAAAGTTCAACTAGCAGTACTTATACAAGTATATTTAAATTTAAAAACTTGTCTTTACCTTCCAAATTCAAAATACACAAGGTAGTACCAAAAATCCGATTTTTTACAACATTATAACCCGTAAATTCAAGGTCTAAGATAACTCTTATACTTTAATATAACAGAAATATTACATGATTCATTTAACCCTGGTGGGGCGAATGCATTAAGGAGCAGTTGCCATTCCAACTCTTTTATTTCCAATAGTAAAGGTTGGGGCCCCCCTCTTATACCTGATGTTGTATAAGTACTGCTAGTTGAACTTTCTTCGAGGCTTGGGCTTTCACTTAAAAATTTCAGTTTTAAAAATTAGAATATTTTTAATAATTTTTATTGTTTGATTTTTACATATATACTAAGATTGGTATTCTATACTCATGTAGTTACAGGCTTACGCCTGTCTGGGGGTATACTGTTTATGTAAATTAACTGTTTATGTAAATTAAATGTCTTCAGTATTTTTAAATAAGAAATGCTAGGTATACTGATTTTGTCTTTTCCCTAGTAATTGTTTAATTAAGGAGCATACTGGATCCACCTGCACCGGAAATGATGTTACTTTGTATTTTTCTACTTGTTATAAAGTGCATTGGTGGTTTTTTTCTTACTGTCTGAGGAAGCTACTGTTTGACAGTAGCGAAAACGTTTTTATTAAAATACGTTAACTTGCTGTTGGTGTGCCTGCTGCTTACATTCTGCTTTTGGGTTTTATTTGTTTGAATACTTTCTTTTTTGTTTACTAGATTTGTAAGGATGGGTAAGGTGTAGAGAACTGTTGACATCAGATGTGCCCGAGCTATGGCAGTTCTGGCAGATGGAGTTAAGAATTGTTTAATCCTATAAAAGGAGTCAGGGGAGATTATGGTGCCATTGTTAAATGAGATTGTAATTATTGGTAATGTTAACTTACGGGTAGGGGAGAAAAATAGAACTTTGGCTTTGTTTGGGTTCAGTAGGAGATGATGATTATTGAGCCAGTTCTCTACTTTGCTGAAGGTGATTTGGGATGGGGATTGTAGTTCTGTGGGAGTGGAAGCAAAGCAGATGAGTGCAGAGTCATCTGCATACTGTATACAAGTTGCATCTGGGATAACTTTGGGAAGGTCATTAATGAAAATAGAGAAAAGAAGGGGACCCAATATAGAGCCTTGGGGTACTCCAAGGTTGACAGGTAGAAGGGGAAATAGATTGTCTTTCCATAGAACAGCTTGTTGTCTGCCATGCAGGTAAGGGTGGAACCAGTTGATTACTGGGTTGTCTAAGGAAAGTGATTTTAGAGAGTCTAGGAGTAGGTGCTGATTCACCATGTCGAATGCTTTTGATAGATCCAGAAAGAAGGCAGAGGAGAGCTTATTCTGATTATGGTTGTGATTTATTGTGTGAGAAAAGGAGAGAAGGGCAGTAGTTGTACGATGGGCAGGTCTAAATCCATGCTGGGTTGGGGCTAGAAGAGTATTCTGAGTAAGGTGAGTTAGAATTTGCTTATGTATGCATTTCTCCATTATTTTGGCCAAGGGAGATAGTATGGCTATAGATCTGTAGTTAGAGAGTTCTGTGGAGTTTCCCCCTTTATGAAATGGAATAATGTGAGAGATTTTCCAGATGGAGGGGATGTAGGATTTGTGGATAGTAGGATTGATTAAGATGGAGATAGGGTATGCTATCTCATTAGCGGCCTTTTGCAGAAACTCTGCAGGAAGTAGGTCTGCTGCCAGGGTGGTGGGTTTTAGTTTCTTAAGTAGGGATTTAATATAGTCAGTGGGGATAGGATCAAATTTGAAGGGAGGGATATTTACTGAGTGAGTATGGTTGTAGTAGAAGAGGTGGGAGATAGATTATTAGCTAGGGACTGGACTGTTTCTGTGAAGAAAGTATTAAAGGTATTTGCAACACACTTAGAAGGTAGCTGTAGGGTAGCTGAGGGGGTGGGGTTTGCAGATTTACCTGGATGGAGCAGTTTATTCAGACCTGACCAGAATTTTTGGGCTGGTTTTGGTGTTTTTGCTGTAAATTGAAATAGTAGTTTTGTTTGTCTAACACAATAGACCTTTTTGTCTCATTTCTCATTTGTTTGTATCTAATGTAGGCTTGTGGTGATTTGGTGGCTCTCCAGGATGTCCATGCTGTGTTTCTAGCAATAAGTTATTGTCTAGTACTATTGATTAGCCATGGAGCAATTTTGTTTTTGGTTCTGATTGTTCATGTAAAAGCATGCCTGTGTAAGATGGCAAGGAATCTAGCATTGAAGTCTGAGACTACTTCATCAAGGGGAAGTACTTTAAGATTGGCCCATTTGCATGAGTTAAGTTCGGCTTGGAAACTAGTTAGGTTAAAGTTCTTTGTATACCTAAGGGTTTTAAAGGTGGCTTAGTGAGACATGTCATCCTTTTTTCTGATATAGGTTAGGAGGTGGTCGCTCATGTCCTCAGGTAGGGTGCCTGATTTGTATAACTGAGGTTTGTTATTTATTAAGATCCAGTCTAGGATACTTTCCTTATTGTTGAGCTTATTGATTCTAGTGGGGAAGTAATAATCTGAGAGAAACCATATGAGCTGATATGGATGGTGGGGAAGTTTGATGAACATGTTAGCCAGTTAATATTGAAGTCCCCGAGAATAATTGTTTCTTGGGGGTGGTTAGTGGATAGCCATTGAAGAGTGCATTCTAAGGTGTCTGTGTTGTTGCCTGGAGGAATATAGCTACATACTATGTTTATAGATTTGTGTTTAAGTTGGACTTTTGAGATGATTGCTTTGGAGTTGGTAGTCGGTAGATCTTGTGGGGTGCTAATTGTGGATACCTCAAGAGTGGATTTATATAGGATGGCTACTCCACCTCCTTTTCTACCTTTCTGGCCAAGTCTTACTATATTGTAGTTGGGGGGTATAATTTCATCATCAGGGATAATGGGTTTGAGCCAGGTTTCTGTAAGGCAGAGTAAATCAGGGGAGTGCATGTCCAGGAGGACATGCAGACAGTGGATTTTCTTATTTATACTTCTGATATTTAGGTGACAGACTAGAAATGAATTAGGGGCATCATATGAGCTTCTTAGGTTAGAAGGAGTACTATTTGTGGGGTTAGTGGTAGCAGGTGAGTTTGGGCCGGGGTTATGGTGGATGTCGCCATCAGCTATGAGGGTAGGTAGTATACTCCTTATGAGTTTGGTGATCTTTAGCAGGAGTTGGTAATAGTTTTTATTCCTAGGGTTTAAATATGTAGGCTGTTTGGGATAAAGAGGTTTTGGAGTAGTGGAATTGGAGAAGAAGTGGGGTAGTATTGGCGCAGGAGTGAGTGTCTGGATGCTAGTGGTGGTAATTGAAGTAGGATATTGAGTGTTAGGTAGATAGTAGAATTCATAGGCAGTGAGAAGATAAATTATTAAAAGTGGGGGTATGAGGTAGTAATGTGGTCTCGGTTGTGGAGATAGGGTGGGAGTTAGTGGAGACATTGTGGGGTAAGGTAGTAGTTGGGTCAGAGAGTGTGGGTGGGGTGATAGAAAAGAGTGAATTATGATGGGTTGGGAGTGGGAGTTGGGTGTACAGAAAGGATGAATTGTAGTTGGATGAATGTGATGTGTGGGAATGGCAGAGTAATTAGGGGGTGTGGTTAGGGTAGTATAAATGTAGGAGCACTGGGGGTGGGTGGGAAATGGGGGCATGGTAGGGGAGCGGAGTGAGCCTGCAGGGTGAATGGAGTGGGTAGAGCCAGTGAAGGACTAAATTCTGAGAAAACAATCAGTGGAGTGCTAACTGTTAAGGTAAGTTTAAGGGGAGATAGTAGGTTGTGCAGTTGAGAAATGTATAGTAAAAAAGAGGGGTATAGTGGGTCTACCAGGCAGATAAATATATTAGGAAGTGAATGCCTGAGATTTATAAAATAAGATTGGAAGATAGTTATTCAAGGAGATTAGACCTGGCAAGAGGGTACCACCTAGAGAGCAAAGGTTATCCTGCAACCAGGCTACTCGCAGGGCCAGCAGATCTAGTGGGAAAGGGAGAGTAACACAGGAGTTGTATGAAGAGGCTATAAGAGGGGAAGGTATGGAAGTTGGGAGGAGAGAAGGTTTTGGCTGCTGGCTGTCCTGGCTAGGGAGTGTACAATTAACACCTGGCATTATATAACAAGTGTATTATATACAAACAGTGGTTTTAAAACATACTTTCTTGTATCCTTGAAAGAAATGATGCCCAGAGAAAGGTTTGGCTATGTTCCTTAGCTTGGGGAAGAGGCAGCAATCTTAGACAGGGCAATAAAGCCAAAATCTAGTACAGGTAAGGCAATTAATTTTTATGGTTATGTTTTGCCCTTGGTTAATTGCTAAAGTCAGAGAAATTCTGTTTAAAAACCATATATGCAAAGTGTAAAGGCAAGGACATGTGGATAAATATAAATAAAATACATAAAAAGTCAATGAATAAATACATATGCTCATGTTTCTCATTTAGTAACTAAATATGTGCATAGATATAGACATAAAAAATATATAAAATATATATAAAAGTATAAGCAGTACACACTCAACAGCTAAATGAATACATATATTCTGCCTAGTAAATGCACACATTGTTCACCTAGTAAATACATATACTTTAATACATACATTTCAATAAATACTTGCCTTTAATAATATCTATGCTAAAAGCAGCTTAAGAAATACTGTCATATTGACTCAAATCCCTGCATGTGTTTATGTAGTCTTCTCATGTTAAAACATTTACTCAAGTGGTGTTATTATTTTTATTTATTATTTTAACCTTCTAGATTTCAGCACTGGCTTCAGTGGAACACTATAGCTCAAACCCAAACCACTATTTGCTCCTAAATGCAAAATCCATTTTACTTCCATATTTTTCAGAAGTATTGACTATGTCCCCCATCCTGTTGCTGACATTCTGGATGTGTAAACCCTAAAACAAAAATATATGGTCACCCCCCTTGTCCAATGTATTGTCCAAGGGCAAACGTTACCATAGTAATTAATTGATTGTTGATTGATGAATTAACTTTGAGTGGTAGGATTGGTTGTTTTTGTAATGAATTAAAGTCTTTAAGTCTTGCTGCTATTTGAATGAACTGTCTGATGAAGCAATGGTTACCCTTGCAAAAGCGCTCACCATTTTGTATTAAAAAAGAAAATGTTACTCTGTCATGGTTCAGCTTCTTTATTCCAGCTACCTTCCCACTGGGCACCTGTGTTTCAACATGTTCAACATTTGGGCTGGTTTGGATTTATTTGTTTGCTGCTTGTGTATCTAATGATGGTGGAAGGTACTGTGAACATTGCAGAGGATGCAACAGTTGGTGTAAATGTGGAAAGGAGACTTCTGAATTTGCTGACAAATCAAGATAATCCACTGCTACAAACAGGTACTCTTAATATGAACTTTGAGACTGTTAATACTAATAATACCAATGAAGCTGAAACACGCAATTTGAAAAGAAGTGTGGAGAATGATTTGTATAGGTTTAAGCGGCTTCAGAGCCAATGGTTCCATTTTGAAGCCTACTTAAACCTAAATGTTATATTAAGGGGACTCAGAGTACTTACTATGCCAACATATGGAAACACCTACTCCACTTTGTTAGCCCAGTGGCAACAAATTAATCTTAACACCAGTAAAGCATATATACAATTGTTGCTGGACTTTTTCAAGCTGGTGGAACAAGATCTTAATGAAAAGATATGTCAGCAACAGCACAAACTGTCTGTGCTTTATGGGGAAGCAGCTACTGAAGTTTTCATGCATGAACTAATTGATGAAATCTTAGCTATGAAACCGGACTGTTTGAGCAAAAGAAAAATAAATTGTGTAGGGATTTAACAGATTTCACTAACCAGCATGTCTTTACTTGGCTGAAACCTGCAGTCTGCAGAGCAGTCCACTACCAATCGCAACCTGCAGTCTATGAAAGAAACCAATGGGCGGTTAGAGGTACCACCAACAGCCTACTAGCAGAGGAGAGGGCGAGTTCAGTCATTTGAGTGGCATGAGAGACCGAGGGTGGAGCATGGGGTACAGACTGAAAAGAGGACCAATGCACTCGGGGAGGAAGAGGAAACAATGAATCAACAGCTAGGAGGGAGTGTCCTTTCACCAAAAGAGGTACATTCCATTTACTCTACACCGATGGAAGTGCCATTGTCTTCGGCAACTAATGATAAGGCAACAACTGCCTCTATAACTACAGCCATGGTAAGAAGGAAGATTAATATGGAAGGAGGACAACAACAGGTTTTTCCCATTCTACCCCGACTGTTTCAAGCAGGGAGGAGAAAATCTGTGGAATGGGGCACTTACACGGGCCAGAAAAGGAAAGAGACACCAGGTCAGTTACAAACTCACACTTTGAAGAAAATGTGGGTGTATGGGCAGGAGAGTTAATATGTAATATTTCTAAATATGAACTGTCTGCAGCTGAGACTTCTTTATTGAAAAGAGGTTTAAATTTTATATCTTTGACTGAAATGAACATTAGTGAATTTTTGTTATGCCTACGTATGTTTACTAGAAATGTAACATTGAAACAACACTTTGGAAGTGGCAATGAGGCAAGGGATGTTCAGTTTAAGAAAAACAGTCTGTATGTACCAATATTGCCACATAATATAGAAACCTTCTTAAAAGCTTATGAAAATGCCATTTATAGCACAGAAAATAATAGTTTTTAGAAGAAGGAAAGTATAATTTGACAAAGAGTGAGCATAAAGCACTGTGTGACTTGCAGACCAATGATAGCATAGTTATAAGACCCGCTGACAAAGGGGGACCAGTAGTGATACTGAATGCTAACTTTTATAATACAGCTATGCAAGAAATGTTATTGGATCCAAATGTATATGCTGAAGTACCAACAGCAATTGTGTTTGAAATGAGTGAACAGATTCCTAGTCCTTTATATTAATGCATGTGTATGGAACTATTAAGCAAAGCTCTTTTTAATTATTTCAGTGTTGAAAATCCACTCATACCTCAAATCCATGGCCTCCCCAAGATACACAAAGACCAATATAACCCGAAATTTAGACCTATAGTAGCAGGAGCAGGATGGCTAACAGAACCCATTTCTATATATCTGGATAAGGAATTGAAGACAGCACTTAATGAATATGTATATGTCTTGAAAGACACAGAACAGTTTTTAGTGGACCTTTATGGGGCAGTGAAACAAATGGGAACAGTAGATATGGGGATGTTGGCCACACTAGATGTAGTGTCTTTATTTACAAGTATACTCAATGACCAGGGGATAAGAATGGTGAAATCAGTATTGACAAGTCAGGGATAGTTTATTTAATACTAACACAGACTTTCTCTATATGTTACTAGAATTGGTACTAGAGCACAACATATTTATGTTCAATGGCACATACTACAAGCAGTTGTCAGGGGTTGCCATGGGCACAAGTTGTGCCAACACATATGCAAACCTGGTTATGGTTAACTGTGAATATGAACACCTAATAGGCAATCCCCAAATAGCCTTTTATAGGCGTTTCATAGATGATCTTTTTATTTTTTGGAAAGGCGATGGTGAACAATTTAAATCCCTGTATGTATACCTGAACACTACCAGTGACTTTTTAAAGTTCACGATGAACTGTTCTGAGATAAGTTTAGACTTCCTGGATGTTACCATATACAGAGAAAATGACCAATGGTTTATGAAATTACATAGGAAACAATGTTACAGACCATCTTTTCTACACAGATACAGCATGCATAACCTTAGAATTTTTCCTAACATTATCAGAGGTCAGGCAATGAGAACATCTCACCTATGTTGTCAAGATGAAGTGTACAGAAATGAGTTAACTAAGCTAAGAACAAGTTTCATTAATAGGGGGTATAGTGAACATGAAACTGACAAGGTGTACCATAATGTACACAAAGAAAGAAAAGGTAAAGCTAAGCCCTACTAATCTGATAGAGTAGGTAGTGACAGGTTAGATATTAGGAATAGTGTACTACCATACATTCCTATGGTTTTACCATATACAGGGGATGTGAAAAGGTTTGAAACCATCATAAGACAACATTGGCATATGTTGTTAGTAGATGAGGATACCACCAACATAATGGGTAGACAACAACATTTTGCATTTAGAAATAAGAAAGATCTGAAACAGCAGCTTTGCTATCCAAGGACACCTGTTCTGATGGATAACACAGTGAACAGTACCCATAGATGTGGAAAATGTACACAATGCATTTATATAGATGAATCAAGGTTTTTTAAACACCCTGAAACAGGGTGTCTATGGGAGCTAAGGAATTCTGCTGATTGCAATACTAAGAATGTAGTGTATGTAGCTCACAGCACAACAGGTTTCCATTTCTGTGTTGGCAAAACTAACCATCACCTTAGGGAACGGATAAAGGACCATCTTTACTGCACTAGAAAAGGGCAATTGTATAGTGTTTTGGCTAAGCATACACTGGACAAAGGGGATGACCATATATTTTTGTTTCAGGTTTTACACATCCAGAATGTCAGCAACAGGATGGGGGGGGGGGGGGGACATAGTCAGTACTACTGAAAATATGGAAATAAAATGGATTTTGCATTTAAGAGCACATAGAGGTTTGGGTTTGAATGATAGTGTTCCATTGAAGCCAGTGCCAAAATCCAGAAGGTTAAAACAATAATATTTAAGTAAATGTTGTTTTGACATGAGAAGACTACATAAACACATGCAAGGCTTTGGGTCAATATGACAGTATTTCTTAAGCTGCTTTTAGCATAGATATCATTAAAGACAAGTATTTGTTAAAATGTATGTATTAAAGTATATGTATTTACTAGGTGGACAATGTGTGCATTTACAAGGCAGAATATATGTATTCATTAAGCTGTTGAGTGCGTACTGCTTATACTTTTATATATATTTTTATATCTATTTTTATGTCTATATCTATGCACATAAGTAATTACTAAATGGGGAACATGAGCATATGTATTTATTCATTGACTTTTTATGTATTTTATTTATATTTATCCACATGTCCTTGCCTTTACACTTTGTCTATGTGGTTTTTAAACAGAATTTCTCTGATTTTAGCAATTAAACAAGGGCAAAACGTAACCATAGTAATTAACTGAGTGCTGAATTAACTCTGAGTGGTAGGATTGGTTGTTTTTGTAATGAATTAAAGTATTTAAGTGTTGCTGTTGTTTGAATGAAATGTCTGATGAAGCAATGGTTACCATTGTGAAAGCGCTCACCATTTTGCATTAAAAAAGATTTTACTTTGTCGTGGTTCAGCTTCTTTATTCCAGCTACCTTCCCACTGAGCTCCTGTGTTTCAACATTTTCAACGTTTGGGCTGGTTTGGATTTATATGTTTACAATCTATGTGGTGGCTGTGAGTCTAATGTTTTTCAAAGAAAACCAAGAGAAAACATTCCAGGACTGAAACATATGAGAGAATTACAGATTACAGATATATCACTCCTTATAGAACAATGGGAAAAGAGGCCATCATGAGCGAAATTACTGATCTCACCTGAGAATGCAAATCACCCTGACAATAGGTAGAGACACCCTAGTGGAGTGACAGGGAGTAGAAGAGCTGAAGAAGGTGACTAGGGTGACAAGTTTCTGGGCTGATTACCACATGGATTTGAGAATTAGTATGTTCAATGGAGGAGAAAAGAAGAAATAGATTCTAGTAATTAAATGTAAGTTGGGATGTCCTTGAGCATGACAAGTTACTACCAGGGATTAAAGGAATCCTAAACAGTCTACATTTCCTCTCTTTCTTTTTTCTGTTAAAATTTTCATCTGTCTCTAATCTGTAGAAGATACTTTCTCAAGAAGAAGATGCTGTAGGAGAAAACGTAGAGAAGGAGATGTCAGACACCTCACTATGAACAGTGAACAAAGGTGTACAAACATAAGAGGACAAGTGAAAAAGTTAGTGAATTCAGTCTACATTATTATGTAAGGGGCATGATGTGACTTTAAGAAGTGCTATAAACAAATAGCTGGCTTGATTTTTCATTCATGGATAAATAATTTAAGACTATTTATGTTTGCATACACTGTCACTGAATGCATGCATAATTTAGGCTAAACTGGTTACAATTTTGAAGTTAACTGTAGATCACGAAACATGACCTTTTTGGACATCTAGCAATACTATTCAGTAATAGCCCTCAAACAAGCTCCTTGTGAAGTGAATGGAGGACTGCATCTGTAATCCCACTACACAGGGTCAGGCCACTCACTGTCCAGGAAAATACAAGATTGTGAGCCTGACTGATTTTGTATGTAAGGCAATGGAAAGTATTATCATGGACAGTAGCTTAAAAAAGGTGGGGCAAAGGGGTTATGTGCCCTGGGTGCTATCCTGAAGTGCCATTCTTGCATTCTTCTTTCTGTATGAAGTCAAGGTTGCTCAAACAGGATGAAGTCTCTGAGCTTCTCCTTATCCAAATTGTTATAGGTAGAGTCTCATATTATGTCCTTGCAAGCTACAGTTCACCCTCTTTGACCTAGAAAATCCATAGCTCATACTTAGACCTACTGGAGACACTTACTATAAAACCCAATACCATATCCATGGGGGACTTTAAATATCCCTCTTTAAACTGGGAATCCTACATGACACCAAATATGCAGGCCCAGAGATTCCTGGACTTTATAAACACAAACACTTTGGACCAGTTAGTCCATACATCCACTACAGGTGCAAACACACTGGACCTTGTACTCACAAATATAGGAAAATGCTGCATCACCTCCACCTCCCATGTAGTGTCCTTTCTGGTAAGGTCAGACAATAAGGCTCTCTCCTTTGAAACACAAATCAATGCTGTGACCTCAGCAAGCTTGTAACAGTTAGGAACTACTCTATGGCAAGCTGCCTATCATTAAGCGATTACCTGACAAAATGTCAGGCCCCTCCAAACCTGGAGAACACAGTTGTCTATACAGAATTGTATATAGAAACCCAATGCAATTATGTTAATGGATGCATAGAGATAGCTGTGCCTACCAGAAACAAGGCAGAGCAAACTGAAAAAACAAACCACCCTTGTGGAATCCAAACAAACACACTGCACAACAAAAGGAAAAAAGTCATAGCTAAAATTAGGAAGTGCAATGCCCAGCAGGGTAAAAACTCTCAGGCTAAGCAAACAACAAAGAGGGAAAATTAAGTCTACCAAAGCCAGTTTTAGGTAAAGTTAGCCACCTAGGCCAATGACAGCCATAAGGCTTTCTTTAGGTATGTTCAAAACCTCTAAGGTGGTATACAACCGATTGTTAATGGAGCAACTTCTACAAAGATGGAAGATATAGCAGATCTGCTGACTGACAAATTCAGCTCCAATTTTACCCCCTCCTTCCCCCCAGCCACCTCCCCAAGTAATACCATGAAATATAACTCCCCCAACTATCACTAGAGAGCAGGTCCTAAATGTTATTTCAAGGCTAAAAACGCTGCAGTGATCGGCCCCGATAATATCCTAGGATATCTCCTAAATAGCCTGAAGCGTGTTGTATCTATAACTCTGGGGTCACTATTTAACCATTGCCTCCAAACAGGCTTTGTGCCATGTGAATGGAAGACTGCTACAGTCATCCTTGTGCACAAGAGAGGTCCATCAATGGACTCTGGGCATTTCAGATGCATAATTTTTACTAGTCACATATGCAAAGCCATGGAAAGAATTACCATGGCTATGATTAATAATGACATAGCAAACATTCAGACACTGGCTCCAGACCAGTTTGGCTATGTAAAAGGCACATCAAGCCTACTCAAGCTGGT
This sequence comes from Protopterus annectens, assembly GCF_019279795.1. Taxonomy (NCBI): domain Eukaryota; kingdom Metazoa; phylum Chordata; order Ceratodontiformes; family Protopteridae; genus Protopterus; species Protopterus annectens. The sequence continues at coordinate 143,764,690 of NC_056734.1, read as the reverse complement.
GGACTTCTCTGAGAAGGTCACCAAGGCAATGGATGAGGGCAAAATAGTGCATGCTGCCTACCTTGACCTGGCTAAGGCATCTGATACAGTACCCTCTTGAGCATTGTAAAAAAAAACTCATGGAATTAAGCATCAGCCCCTATGTTATGCACTGGATAGGCAGCTGGCTTTCATATAAGACCCAGGAATTTAGGATAGAGGAGATCACCTGCACAAAGAGGCCAGTCAGTAGCAGAGTCCCTCCGAGCATTGTGCTGCACCTACTCTTTTTGGCTTATGCTTCTCAGAAGTCAAAGCCAATGTCAAAGACCTCTGGCTGACCAAGTTTGCAAATGACTGTAAACCAGAAGCACTCATTGAATTCCCCCAATACACTAACATCCTACAGGAAGGACTAACATAGATAAATGACTCATACCAAAGCCACTGCTCAGTGCCAAGAAATGCATAATAATACTCTAGAAAACTTCTTCATTGATAACAAACCCTTAAAGAGTGGACTCAGTAGTCAAGTATTTGGAGACATATGTGGTTAGTACCCTGGCTTTTGACCAATGTATGTCTAAAGTTGTAAAGAAATCATTCTATGTTTCTCAAATTATAAACAATAGCATAGCATCTGAGTCGAAAGAGGTCATATTTTCTTTGTATTCAGTCATCAGAGCCATAATTGAGTACAACACCTCCTTCAGTATGGACCTGACTGGGCACATTCAACAACTGGAATGTCCACAGAGGTTCTTCACAAAAAGAATACAGGGTGTAAAAAACATGTCCTATTCAGATTGCCTTAATACCCTGTCTCTATACTTGGTTTCTAGAGAATGTTGTGAGATGATCTCTGCCTAGCATACAAGACATCCTTGGATCCTGCTCTGATGGACCTTTTGCAATCCACAAAAACAATAGCATGAGAACTACTTAATCTAGGGAATTGAACCTTTCTTGCAACTTTAATAGGAAGTGTTGGATGGAGAGGTATGTGTCTCAGAGAATTCCTCTCCTCTGGTATAGGCTTCCCATACATATAAAGCAGAGTTTTTCCCTACCCCTATGAAAGCATAACATGGACCACTGATGGGAAATCGAAAATTCACCCTGCGTCTAGCACCAATGTTTTTAAGGGACAGAAGTCATCTCTAAATCATACCCTAGTTTCCATATACCTCTTAAAATAACCACTAGCCTCAAAAACTGGTGGGATACATTTGGGTGCATGACTAGGCTTATCAAGACCCCAGTGGCTTTGCCTAGTATACACATATGAACTTGTGAACCTATGGAATGCATTTCCAATAAAGGATATCACTATGAAAACTTGTATATTATGTGTTCATTTCGAATGGATAGGACTTCTTGCTCTCTATTCAGATCTGTGAAGTTTCAAGTCAAAACATACTTGTTTATAAGTAAGATTCTGACATCTCCAGAATAGTTATTTGCTGACATTTCAGACCATTTTCTAACTAGACAAACTAAGAATGGGTTGCGGGATTAGGTAGAAAAGTAAACGGTTAATACTGAAATTAACTTTAAAGGGTGATGTTAAAATTTTAAGCATGCATATAATGGGGTGTCATTATCCTTTTGAGATGGTATGCCACGAGAAGCACTTTTAACAATTAAAATGAATGAAAAGCTTAATAAAAGGATAGAAAATCAGAATATATATGCAACTAGAAATAGTTGATTGTTTTCATACCTTACAACAAGTGCTGTTTCTTCATACTCCAAAGCAGTATAAAGTTCTCTGCAAGAATAATGTCTAATAAATAATATCAAATAAGAATCAATGAAATTTCCTGCATTTGAAGTGCATGTATTACATCAACAGGTGTGACTGGACCTGTAGGTTCTCCTGGAATTCCAGGTTTTCCAGGATCAAAAGGAGACCAAGGTATGCATGGAAAAGGACATCCAGGACCCCCAGGTCCTAAAGGTAATATTTATTTAAATTATTATTTTCTCTTTACAGTAATACATCAAAGTAATTCATAAATAACATCTAGCATCATAGTTTCATAGCATTTGTTACAGATAGTATGGCTTTGTTCCATTAGTACAGCCCGTTTCTTCTTGTTTTAAGCTTTAAATACAAACTGCAGTTATGTGTGCTATTAATTGTCTTTCTACATCGTTCCATATATTCTTTTTTTTAACTTATACTATGCCAAATGCATACTTAATATTTTATTTTGTTTTCTAGCTGTGATTCCTGAAAATTCCAAAGGAGTCATGACAACATAGCAGAGATTACCTGGAGAGAGGAATGACACACACACGCACACACACACACACACACACACACACACACACACACACACACACACACACACACACACACACACACACACACAGACACACACACACACACATATGTATGGTATATGTTTGTGATGAATGCTGAGTTATGAGCCACAATGCAAACTCCATCATCTTACAGTTCATAATATTTCAAGTATCATATAAATCACACAAAGCCACATATTCATTTTGCCCATTTTTTGTATTTCTTTTGTTTATTTATTTATATTTAAAGTAATGTTTGTTGTTGACTGCAGTGTACCCTGATAATTGCTCTAATTTCAGTAGTACTTTGAGTTGTTTATATACATTTTTAGGCATATAATATCTATTGGATGCTTCTCTATTCTAGTTCTGAGAAACCTAAAGTCCTTTTTATGCTGTTTTCTTCACAGTTTAATTAGTCTGTTTAGTTAGTTAATTTATAGTTAGTTCAGGCAATTAAAAATCTGGTCTTTTTACTAGTAATGTAGTTTTCTGACTGAGAAGTTGTCACTCGTGGTTTATCTTTGTTTTTGTTTTTAATTTTTTTTTAGCATTTTTATTTTTGATATGAACAAGCTTCATGTGTACAGGTCTGATTTAATCGGGTAATGTCAATTTTTTGTTTGTTTATTTGAAGTATGTGAAGTTACTTTTTTACTTTGAAATAAATGGAAAATGGGGTTCATGTTTTACATTTTTGCACTTTTATTTTACTTTTCATCTTTTTTTACTATCAAGATGTGATGCAAAAGTCTCCACAGCAGGTGTACATTTTTTTCTTTAATAGATCAGATAATGGATATAATGCAGTGCTGGTGAATGAGTGGGTCAGAAATAACAGGATACACCAGCATTTTAATAAAAAAGGCAACTTTTATTCTGTACAAAATGGCAGCTTTTAGAAATTATGTTAATGCCTAAGTCATCTCGTACTTACAGGCTGTAAGTGCAAGGTATTACAAAATATGTACATTATTCAAATGGCAATGCTGTTCAATAGTTTTAAAGTGGCAGTGGATATAGAACATAGTTACAATATACAAATTCTAGTTTGTTTACTTCAGTATTGTCACATCACCCCCCCCCTCCCAATAGCAAAAGGGAGACCTCTCTGTTTAAAATTATGGAATATGAAGGTGCACAACTGATGCCAAACATTCAGCACTTTGGACTGATCCTTTCAATGCATATTGTTAATGTTCGTGAATTCAGTTAATACAAAACAGCACTTTAAAGCCATTACTAGCATGATCCATTTAACAAGAAACTATATGGCTACCTATCTGTACATTACACTATCACAAGTCAGTGTCAAGTTGTTCGTGCGACCTCATGTTTACAGCATGTCATGATAGCAACAAAAGGACTGGTACTAGAAACAAAATTAGAACCTGAAGATGAGACATGCTGTTAGAATTAGCATTAGTATTTCTACACTGACTAGGTAAAACTGGTCAGCTGAATTAGGAGTACTTAGCTGGTTTGGTTGAACAACACATGGTTTGTCATTATGCAAGGTCTTACTGGACGTGGATGAGGTATTCTTGGCTCAAAGCCATCCTGTTTGTTTTCCAGAGCTTTTAGATAAAAGGTTCATCAGGAACTACAAGGCTATGTCTCTAATTGTGGTTAATTGTGGCACCATCTTCAGTTTGCACCATATAGTATGTTAGTTTTCCATACTGCAATACCTGTAGAACCCCAGCTTTTTCTCATCTTCCAACTTTAGCCAGACATATTGGCCTAGTTGAATGACAGCAATAATTGTGCCAAATAACTCTTATCACAGAACGTTTTGTATGAAGTTTTAGCTCTTTGGTAACCTTACTTCACTATATTATACAGAATAGTTTTGGACTCCAGTTTTGACTCTAATATCAGCATGTATTTTTTTATTTTTCTTCAAGCATTAGCTGCAATAGGCTTACTTCTGTAACACAGTGAAGATTAAGTTAATAAATTTGCACTGCTATCTCAGGTTTAGCATTTGATTAGTGATAGTATGAGTAAAACCACAGGTGTTAACAAACTGCTGGAACTCACTTGAAACACACTGTGAACCATTGTCTGCAAGCAGTTCACTAGGCAGTCCATATCTCAAGAATATGGTTTTGTACCTGGCTATGATCTGTTAGTTAGTCATAGTTGGTTCATGCATTATTTTGATGTCACAAGAGTAATAGTCTACAACAACAAAATATTTCATGCTTTCATATTCACATAAACCAGAAGCTATCTTTTGCCAAGGACCTTGTGATAAAGGTTTTGGTATTAATGCCACTATCTGTTTTGAGATAGTTTACGCACAATACTGAAGTGACACTTAGACATGAAATTGGCTATCTTGATTAATGTTTGGCTGCCATCCTGAAATTTTTGCTCTTTCTTATTTCATGGGACTATGATGACTTTCATGGGATTTGGCATAGAACTTCTTCTCTTTCAGATAAGGGTACTAAAGTTCTGTCTTTATATAATGACAAGCCATCATGCCCTGATAATTGTTATCAGACTGTATAGTACTTTTGTAGGAGATGTCTGGTATCTCAAACGCATTGAATAACAGCCTGTAGCCCTGAATCATTTCTGGGTATCCTGCTTAAGTTTGTATGGTCTCTTAGATGTTATATCTCTAGTAATCATTATTCTCTGCACATATGTTTATAGGTTCATAGGTAGGTACTAGGCTATTGGCCCTAGGGCCTATATAAGCCTAGCCAAAGGTACCCTGGCTTTCGCCACCCAAGAAAATTATTTTCCTGTGCCACTGTCGAGAAGAGCCACAGAAGTGATCCCCGGGGTGAATTTCCTATCTCCTATCCAATCATCAAGATTTTTCTTGAAGAGTGCTAATGAGGAGCTTTATTTGATATAGATAGGTAGTTTGTTCCAGAGTATGGGGAGTCTCTGGGACAGGAATCTATCCCTCCAGCATGTTCTGTTTATTGTGGTGACAAGGTTTAGGTCCCTAGAGCGTGTAGCTTATAGGGATTGGGATTTCTTTAAGTGGAGCATGTCTAAAAGCTCTGGGTTTGACATAGCTTTGTGTGTTAGGCAGAGATCGCCTCTGAGTAGGCAATATGCAATGGAGTAAAGCTGCAGTTTTTGAGACGGTCTGCATAGGGCATCTGTTTGAGGCCAGTAATCCTCTTTGTGAGGTATTTCTGTGGCCTTTCCAGTTGTTGTAGATGTCCTGTGAGGTACATACCAAAAGGGGCATTGTACTCTGTAATGGGTCTAATGAGTGACAAGTAGAGGGGAACAATGACCTCTTTTTTCCTGGATGAGAAACCTTCTGTGATGAGGTGTGCCACGTAGAAGGATTTCCTGACTACTGTGGCGATGTGATTATCAAAGGAGAGACTACTGTCCACCTGTGTCCCAAGGTCTCTTATCACACTTTCAGTGTTAAGTAGACTACTGCCTATGTGGTAGTTCATGGGTACTGAGTTTTTACAAAAAGGGATGACAATGCACTTTTTGGCATTGAGCTTGAGGCCATGGCTTTGACTCTAGGCATCTGTCTCAGCGAGGCCCTTTTGTAGGATGTCCACATCTTTTGGAGTTTTGATTATGACTCCTAGTTTGCAGTCATCTGCGAACTTCGTTAGCCAAAGACCTTCTGTGTTAGCCTGTACTTCAGAGAAGTAGATACCAAACAGGAGAGGACCCAGGACTGAACCCTGTGGTACTCCACTTGTCACTGGTCTGAAGTTGGATTTGGAGTCTGCTACTTTTCACAGTGTGGGTTCTGTCAGAGAGCCAGTTGGCAACCTATCTTGTGACATAGGGATTTATACCTAGTTTAGTGAGTTTATCTATAATTCCAGACTGGGGGATGGTGTTGAAAGCCTTGGCGAGATCTAGAGTGTGAACCACCTTACCCTCATCTACGGCTTTGGTGACTGCTTCAAAGAAGTCTATCAGGTTTAGGAGACTTGATCTGCCTTTTACAAACCCGAACTGGGTGGGGTCCTGAGTTTGGAGATTACCAATGTCATTGTTTATAAGTTCCATGATGATACATTCCATAGCCTTGCAGACCAGGCTTGTTAGGCTAATGGGGTGGTAGTTTCTGGGGTCTGTGGTGGATCCCCCTTTGTGGAGTAGGATAACTGTCACGGTGCGCCATTCAGTGGGCACATAGCCTGAGGTGAGGCTATGATTGAACATGGTACTTAGGTGGGGTGCCAGTTCATTCTGTAGTTCATGTAGAACACAGCCTGGGATGTCATCAGGTCCCCTGGATGCTGCATTCTTGGCTTTGGATAGTGTGTTTTTTACCTGTCCAGCCGTGATTACAGGAACTTTGCATTCCTCTGGTATAGAGATGGGCCCTTTAGGGGATGACAGGGGGGTAAAGTTAGCACTGAACCTATCTGCCAGGATGTTGGCAATATCAGTTGGTTCTGTATATTTAGTGCCATTGTGCTGTAACTCAGAGCAGATCTGAGTGTTGTCATTGAGATTCTTGACATAGCTATAGAATGCTTTGTGGTTATCTTTAGAGTCAGTGGTGATTTTGTTTTCATAACTAGCTTTGGAGGATTTTATGAGGGATCTTAGCTTCTTACTGAGGCTGACCAGGGAGTTTCTCCAATCATGGGATTTTACTCTTTTTTGCAACAGTTTCTTTCTTCTGTTGTAGAGTTTGTTTATGGCAGGGGACCACCAGATTGGCTTCCTTTTTTTGGAGGCTAGCATCTTGGTTCTGTTAGGGATTGCACGATCCATGCACTCGTGTAAGTGCTTATAAAGTGCATTTGTGTAGGATTCAGCAGTCATACCTCTATTGTCCATCAGCATGGGTGTTGTGAAGTTTGCCACTTCTGTCTTAAGAAGCGTGAAGTTGGCTTTGGAGAAATTTTTTACTGTGGTTTCCCTAATGGGGGAGGGATGTGGATGTCTAGGGTGATTAGCTTGTGTTCGGATCTGACCAAAGAGGAACTGACCTCTGGTGTGGAGCACCGGTTGCCCATGTTGGTAATAACCAGGTCTAGGATATTGCTGCCCCTGGTGGGGGTGTGGATAAGTTGATCCATGGCATTGGAATTTATGAATTCCAGAAAACGTTGAGCACAAGAGTGGATACATGAGTAGTTTTCCCAGTTAATGATAGGGTAGTTAAAATCGCCCATTATTAGGATGTTAGGTTGTACCCTAATATTTTCCAGTGTATTAAGAAATGAGGAGTGGGAATTCTGGGGCATGGTGGGGGATCTGCAGCAAGCTACAATTTGGATTGCAGTCTTGCCCAGAATTAGTTGCACTTGGATAATCTCGGATGCATTGTGCTGAGAAACTAGCCTGGAGGTGTGGATATCCTTAATGAATATGGACACGCCTCCACCTTTAGTGTTTCGGTCCAGGTTAGGTGGCTGAAAGGTGTGGTATGAATTATAGCCTGGTAATGCAGGGGTACTTTCTGGAGCCTTGAATCAGGTCTCTGTCACTGCACAGATGTCGATGTTCTCCATTTTAAGGAGTGCCTCGAGTGAGTGCCTTTTGAGGTTTAGACTTCTAGCATTGAGTAACAATACCCTCAGATTCTTCTTGCCTGTACCTGTTAGGGTGGTGAGTTTGTCATTTGAACCTTGCCTAAAAAAGGCACTATAGTGGTGGCTAGATCCTTAGCCAGTATCCGGAATCCCAGGGGCGACAGGTGCAGGCCATCTCTGGCAAAGCATATTGGTTTGTCGATCATGTCATCCCAGGCAGGCAGATAGTGAATCCCCTTAGAATGACACCAGAAGCTTAGCCAATTGTTGAAGTCAATAATTTTGTCCTTGTACTGTGGTATCATTCTGGGTGATGGCAGGATGCTACTCAGGGCTAGGGTCATTTCTACCTGGGCTGCAAGATCGGACAGCTCCTCCATGTCCCTTTTCATGTAGTCCAAGGAGGTACGTTTCAGGTCATTCACACCGACATGGACAATGACAGAGTCATATTTCTACTTGTTGTGGAGTGACCTGAGTGCATGCATTATGTCATAGACAACTTTCCTTCAGTATCTGATAATGGTTAGTCACATATAGGATTTCTGGATAATGTGTCAGTAAGAAGTAGTTGTTTTCCAGATACATGTATTCCTCTGGCATTGAATCGTCTCAGCCTCATTAATAGTCTTTGGCATTTCAGTGGTACTTTTTCTAGTTTATATGAATTAATTAGTGAAACTAATAGTTTATGGTTAGTATGAAGCTGGAAACACTTGAGCCCTAATAGGTGCATGGAGGACCTGTCACATGCACATAAAATGGTCAGGCATTCTATTTTTTTTATTTTTTTTTTTGGAATGGGGCATTTCTGTTCGGACAGTTAGCATTCTGGAGAAACAGGCAGCAGGACATAATTGTTCATTCATTTGGAGCAGTTCTGCACCTAGGCATAGGTATTAGCATCTACACTCACTATTGTCAATTTAGTGACATCATAATATGTTAGCACTGGATCTGTTTGTTAGCATTTCTTTTACTTTGTCAAAGTCTTGAGCTTAAGCATGTCTCCACAGCAGGGGTACATTTTTTTCTTTAATAGATTAGGTAATGGATATAATGCAGCTGAGAGATCTAGCACACATGTGCCCAATAAGTTAGTTACTGTATGTGTAGGGCTTACCTTAACTCAGTCTCAAGATGGACTCCAAGTCAGCTGACCTTGTGTGCATCAGGTTTGATTCCACAAACACTTATGCTGTGACCAAAGTACTGGAATTCAGTCTTTCCACTGCAATATGAGTCTTGGTTTAACTTTAATACAAATTTTTACTAGTTTGGCACACTGCCTCTAACCTCAAATTATGTATTTTTATTTGTTCCAAATACCACAGTGTCATCAGTAACAATGGCAACATAATCAAGTTAGTTGAGCAGAGCAGACATTTTACTCTAAAAGATCTCATGTGCTGATTTAATATTAAATTCCAGGCTTTTAAAAACAAAACCTTCCAAGTGGAGTGATGAAGGCTGTCAGCTGTTATCTTTTTCTAAGGGTACTTGCTGGAACACTCAGGAAGCATCTAGGGTGGAAAACCCTTAAACATGTTTAGTTTAAGTGCATTGTCTTCTAATATAGGTAGAATGAACTTTTCTTATACAAGTGTATCATTAAGTTTGTTAAAATCAACATATATTCATGCAAGCTGTTTTATCACTAGGCCTGTAGGAAAACATTACTCATTTAGTCGAATTATACTTTCTGTTATGTCAAATCTTTACATTTGTTTAAGCTAAGCGTCTACTTTAGGCAAAATAAGTAATGGAATGCATCTAGAAGTGGTCAAGACATGTAGAACATCATTCAGTTTTAATTTAATCTTTAATAGATCACAATTAAGCAGGCCATCTCACCAAATACATGTATGTAGACTTCATTTATTATGATAATTAAGCCCATCGGACATGTCATAGCTCTGCTGAGGTGATTAGTTATGTATGGACCAACCAGTGTATAACCCCTGAACTTGTACCCCTTCCATTCAGATATGTCTAGAATTCTACCTGTGCACATTACCGGCCTGCAGGGAAATTCATTTCAGCAGGAACATGCCTTGGGTGGGGCAGAAGGTCAGCTGCCCTAGATGCTGTTAGTGAATGTGATCCAATCACAAATAATCATTCAGCATTCTGTTTATTCATTTAAACAGTCACAGTCATGCAGCTATTTAAATGGATGATGAAACAGAGTGGAAGGGCAAGAAGTTTTTTTTTTCTCCTCAACTTCTCAACTCTAGTTTGAGGGGATACCAGTCTGGAGACTGCCCAAGGCAGTAGTAATTTATTGCTCTAAATATGAATTTTAGCCATTGCATCTAACTGCAGATGTGACAATAAACTTGTTTGTAGCATGTGATTTCACAGTAACATCATTCCCTCTCTCAACCTTGAAACATACTTCACTTCCATGAATAGAGAGTTTCACTTGCCCAGTCTGCTTCAGTATCAGACACAGTAGTAAATGAACCCCAGAAAAAATGCTTTTTGAAGACCATTTTTAGTTGTATTTTCAGAAACAAGCTATTTAAGCAGCTTTGTTTCCTGGCCCATTCTTTTCCACTTAAACCTCTGCTAAGTGTAGAACACTGACCTGACTCAGCATTTATCAGGCTTACATTCACTCTGCTTCTCATGCTTTTTTGCTAGGCTGTGCCTGCTTTTAAACTTGCATTTTATCGGCATTTTACTTCACACACATATTTATATACACATGCATGTGTATGTAAATACAAGAACATACTTATACATATATTCATAAGTATGTGCATGCATGCACATATACACATAAAAAAATCTTATTTCTTAATATATGCCCATGTGCATCACCATATTAGGAATAGTATTATATAAAAGATTATTATTATTATATGTATAGACCCTAAAGAAAAAATGTGGATAGTGAATCTTGGGACTATGTATAAGCCAGGTTTGAATGAACACTGGTAATTCGCTTTTTTTATATAATACTATTCCTAATATGGTGATGCACATGGGCATATATTAAGAAATAAGATTTTTTTATGTGTATATGTGCATGCATGCACATGCTTATGACTATATGTATAAGTATGCTCTTGTATTTACATACACATGCATGTGAATATAAATATGTATACATGTGTATATTTGAATGCACATATATATTTGTGCTTCTTAAATATGTGCATTTATTTGTGAGTTGGAAAATTATTTATAGTATGAATGTGGATGCACATGTACTTGTTGGTTATGTATTCATGCAGGTATGGGTGTATTTAAGTATGTATTTTCACTATCTGTTTAGAATTGGTGCTACTCTTGAAATAGGGGCATGTCTCTTTAAATGGAGTTTATTTAAATGAACAGGAAATTGCATGCCTTTGCACTGATGACGCTTTTTTTGCGAAACCGGTCTGTGATGGCATTGTTGGTTGGAGGCTGTTTCCACTATTTTAGTTATTTATTTATTGTTTTTTCAAGATATTCAAGGAACTAAAGGAATTAACACTTGAAATTTTGATTTTGGAGTGATGGAGATTTTTGTCTTTGATATATAATAACTCCGGACTGCAGTTGTTCTATATATATATATATATATATATATATATATATATATATATATATATAGATATATATATATATTCTCACGCCCACCCACCCAGACACACACACACACACACACACACACACACACACACACACACACACACACACATACAATCAAGAACTGGACATTGGTTTACAGAGAGCAGAGTAATCGGTATTTGTGCATACCTCTCAACTGTCCAGATTTTCACAGAATGTCCATATTTCTGCCTCATATTTTTGGTCTTTTCCTCATAAAATGTGTTTTTCTAACAAACCACTAAAAATTGAAGTCGCTTCTGTTACTCTAGCAACTTTCTAAGTTTATAAGAGCAATACTTAAATTCTGTCCCTATTTTTTGGCCTTTGTCACCTATTATTTTATGCTTTATCCAGATTTTTTTGCAGTAAGAGGCTGAGAAGTATGTATTTGTGGAAATTTACAAATCACAGAAACATACAAGGGAGGAAATAGAAAGAAATCCATTCAAAACAGTTTGATGCATGCATATACACACACAGAAATACTAGTGATGTTTTGCATTTACCATTAACAATAGTTTTTTTTGACAAAATCATTGCTGCAATAGCTTTTAGCTATATGGGATATACCCTGAAGAGGATGTAACAGCTGGCCAATCTCCAAAGTCTCTGGCCCCTTCCAAAAGTTAACAGTGTGTACCTTTGAACCAGCTAATCAGGCTGATTAGTAGTTCTTGATTAGAAATACTATGTTCTTTACTGCTCTGACTTCTGCATGAAGAGTGTCTGAGTTGCAGGCTCTTATGCTGTGTAAATTCTATCAGGTTTTCCACACAGTGTTACTTTAAGAACCAACCCTCTCATTCATACCTAAAGTGGTTTCAGAGTTTACCTTGAATCAAGCCATACCTTAACATGTTTTCTATCAGGGTAAGAAACTTCCCTTTCTTTCAGTTGGCAAGAAAGTCCTGAAGACTGGGGCACCCAGAATGCTGTTTTTTTCTCCTTTATCATCTCTTACCATCAGTATCTTAGTCATATGTTTGGAAGGGGCCAAAGACTTTGAAAGACTGGGTAGCTATTATATCCATGGCAGGATATAAGCCATATAGCCAAAGGCTACTGCAACAGTGATTTAATCAAACAGCTACTGTTACATTAAATGCACTTATACAACTGTACTTTCTTGCATTGCTGGCAAATAGGGCAACATAATTCCTAATATAGTTACAGAGAAAACATAGATGTGAGAGAAAATTGCTTTGTTGGAGTACTTGAAGTTCCATTTTCTATATACAAGCACACATAGGCAGCCATTGTGTAAGGGGTACCATTGTCCAATGCACAATATAGTATGTTATTTAAACGTATTGATGTCTGGTTACTGTGGTCTGGATTGAGGACCCTCTTTATCATTGTGGGCACGTTTCTGCATATATTCTAGGGGGCTTTTCATTAGAAATGCCCAACTCACTAGGCATGCTTTACCAACTTATAGATATTGTGAAACGAGGACCAAAACAAACCAACTAGTAAAATCAAGCTATACAATGATGCCACACACTCTGAGTTAATACAGGATTTATTTTCCACTCAAAACAATGAGATTAACAATAAGTTGTTAAACATTAACGATCGGTTAAGCACTTTCACCTATCCATACATTCCTTCTAGACTTCTTCAGAACCAAAATGAATAGCTCACAATGAACTCCTTCTATAACACCATATTTTACGAGTAAAGCTTGGCTTACACCTGCTTGTATTCTGTCTAATAGCATCCATACTAAAAATGTGACATAGGTTCATAGGTAGGTACTAGGCTATTAGTCCTAGGGCCTATATAAGCCTAGCCAAACAGTACCCTGGCTTTTGCCACCCAAGAAAATTTTTCCTGTGCCCCTGTCAAGCAGACAGAAGTGATCCCTGGGGTGAATTTCCTATCTCCCATCCAATCATCAAGATTTTTCTTGAAGAATGCTAATGAGGAGCTCTGTTTGACATAGATAGGTAGTCTGTTCCAGAGTATGGGAAGTCTCTGAGACAGGAATCTATCCCTCCAACATGTTCTGTTTATTGTGGTGACAAGGTTTAGGTCCCTAGAGCGTGTAGCTCAGAGGGATTGGGATTTCTTTAAATGGAGCATGTCCAACAGCTCTGGGTTTGACATAGCTTTGTATGTTAGAATATATATAGAAAAAAGTCTTGCCTGTTAGCAAGAAAACAGGTGATCAGGCTGTTGTTGCTGATGGCTGGAAATTTTTCAGAGTCATTCGAGAAGCTGGTGAAACAACAGGCAGAGAGATGCTGTGAAAGTAGATGTCCACCTTTTTTAAAGAATTAATGGCACTGCGACTTTCCTGGACTTCAGGCTCAATCTGAATTCAGACGTCTGAGAATCTTTACTACTACAAGCTGCATAAACTGGAATAATTCTGTTTAGGATTTACACATACATACAAATGTTAGTTACTCCAATTTGACTGAAGTGACCCTCTGCAGGGCTTACCATTCCCTCTGTGTTTGAATTCAGGTAGGCTCACCATTGAAAAATTAATTAATATGGTGCTAAACCAGGGTGCTGTTACTGTGATGCTTACTGTGATGGATCCAAAGTCTTCTTAAGACACTAGGTCTTGCTGGTTGGATTCTGCTGAAATCAAAGTTTAGTTATCACAGTCTGTTGTCCACAGAAACTTGCAGAGTGTACACTGATGCAGCACCTAAACTCTGAGCAGTAACCAATAAATGACTTTTTATAACAAATCACATGAACTACTGTGGCAACTTTAGTTACTGTTCTACTTTACTTCTCAAACAGCATGGATGATATGAGAGGTACAATACAACAAATATCTCTAACAATGTTATCTGCTATAGTTTCTTTATACTGTTCTAGTCATGCAGTTCAAATCCTGTTTTTCTCTTGGTATTCTATTTTGGACTTTGTATGAGAACATCTGTTTGCTGGTGTTTGCAGAAAAATATGTTTTCATCCTGTATTGGTATTGTTTTTTAAGGAAACACCTTGTAGTAAAACACATACAAATGCTGACTTGATCATTCAAACTTCCTTGCTTAACAGTGTCATATGACAGAAACATGCACAGATTGTTTTCCTGTTGTCCACTCTTTACAGAAGCGGGTTAATTTTCATCCTGTTTCTCACATTCTTGCCAAGTCTGTAAGAGGTCAGCTTTCTTTAGGAAAACATGTCCATTAAGCAAGTTCCTTATTTTTCAAGCCACAGTCATTTAGTATGGATGCTAATCACATATTGCTAAACTCTTTTTCTACATTTAAGCAAACTTTAATTTATACCTTATTTATGTGACATATTTGTAACAGAATTACTTTCAACATTAATATTTTGTTGAGCATATTCTTACACCATCTACATGCGCCCTTTACAACAGGCGATTAATTTTTAAAGATATTCATTAAAACTAAAACATAATTAATATTCATTTACTAGAACAATAAAGAAGAAGAGTGCCTCCCCCCCCCCCCCGAGTGTCCCTTTAACTGCAGCTTTTCAAAACGTATGCATGTGTGACATTTCTGTTTTGGGACAAAGTGAGTATTATTATAAAAACAATTTAAGTAGAAGTGAAAAAGCTATTTTTGTCTGACTTTAGAACTGATGGGTCATTTAGAATATTAAAACCAGTTAAAAGGGGAGAGGTTATTTTAATGGATGCTACTAATTACTTCAATAAAATGTTAAATTTACTATTGGATGTTAACAAATATGTTGCAGTCTCTATTAACAAGATAAACTTAGACTACTATAAAACTGATTTATAGTTGGACGGCTTATTAATAGATGGCCTTATTAGCCACATAGAGTATGAATTTCTACATATTTAGCAACCAAGGACACCAATTATTTTTGGCATCCCAAAGGTCCATAAGGATGTGTTTAATCTACATATGAGACCAACAGTGGCTGCTAACTATTCTAAGACCTACCTATTAGTCACATGCATTGATAGAACATTAAAAATGTTTACAAGTGAATACAGATACATTTTAAGAGACTCCTGGGATTTCTTGAGACAATAACCCTTACCTAATAGGGATACCTTATTCATTTGTATAAATGTGGTTGATTTATTTGACTGCATTCCATTGCTCGATAGCTTAGAATGTTTTTCTGAAGCTTTGTTATGTTGTCCAAATGTATCTGCTGAACAATATACCATGTTGATGAATTTTATGGAAATGGTATTCGATAATAACCTTTTATCATTTGAAGGTGAGTTTTACAAACAAATCAAGGGAGTGACCATGGGTGCAGTATGTGTGCCCATATATTTATTTTACATTTGTTGACCGGGCTAGGCTAGCTGGAGAAATTTCCATTTTCAGTAGCGGCCCGGGGAGAAAAGCTCCACAGAGTGAGATACATACAGAAAATCTATCAAACCAAAATAAAATAATGATAACAATAACAATCATAATATTGGAGTTAGTAATAGGGTTTGCAATAACAAAAAATAAAGACTAGTAAACCCTTCAATGTAAAGTACTACTACAGGGGTTAATATATGCAAATATTGTTATGTGGGCATGGGAATAAAATATTTTCTTTTTTGATTCCCCCTGCAAAAATTGCAGGCCACTCTATAATAATTTTCTCAATGATATTTTTATATTGTAGACTAATAAAAGAAATAAATTAGATGAATTCTTAAATTATATTAATTCCACTTTTTCTTATTTATGTTTTTCCTCTGTGGTCACTGATACACTGCAAACTATTTGGATGCTACTATATATAAGGATGATAATAAATTGAGATCAAATGTATACAGAAAGCCCACCTTCTCCAGTTCTATAGTTGTTCACAGCTTATACATCAGAAGAAGTCAGTAGGGAGGGGACAGTTTATGAGGATTAGCAGAATGATTACTGATGACTCTGTCTTAGAGATAGAATGTGATCAGTTAGTAAATATGTTTGTAGAAAGAGGGTATCCTAGGAATTTTGTGACTGAAATTATGAATCAAGTAATAGCCCTGAGGTCTACAAGATTTGGTCCTATATTGGGACAGTCTAAACAAGTTAAGGAGCTTTCTGATTATTCGTACCTTTCAAGAAGTTGTATTATGAGGTATCATCCCCTCAGTAATGAGGTAAGAAAAATGATTTCTGAATACTGGTCTGTATTTAACTCCAACAGGTTTTTGTCACAATCTGTAGGCAGGGAACTAAAAATAACATTTAAAAAGTTTTAAGCTTGAAAAATATTTACAAAAAACAATGTTTGTCAAATAGTAAATCAGTAAAAGGGATGAGAAAATGTGGGCATTGTGATCAATGCCCATTTATTTTAGAAGCAGAAGAAATTATTATGGGACCCTTTCACAAGAAAACAACATGCGGAAACTGAATTTTAATAATGCACTTTACAGGCACACCTTAAACTGTAAAAGTTATAATTAATTATGTTTTGCAGTATTGGAGATAGCAAATCAAGATTCTAGATTCCCCATGGGAAACGTCATTAGAAACTAAAGAACTATGGTGGCAATTACATCTAAATTCCTAGAATTTACCAGGGCTCAATGAAATCATCTCAGTATAAAGTGTTTAACTTAGGGCAATGAATTTATAACGTGTGACTTAGTGGCAACTGCCTGATAATTTATTAATAGTTCATTAATGGTTTTAATAGTATTTAAAAATCTATGTTTGACATTAATTTTAATTGTTCTAGCAAATGGATATTAATTATGTTTTAGGTTTTAATGAAAGTATCTTTCAGAATTAATTGACTGTTGTAAAAGACATAAGTAGATTGTGTTATAAAAGGATTTCATTGTGAGTTGTTTAAGTTTTGGTTCTAAAAAAGTCTACAAGGAATGTATGAGTAGACAAAAGTGCTTAACCTATTGTGAATGTTTAACAACGTATTGTTGATTTCATTGTTTTCAGTGGGAAATGAGTTCTATATTAACTCGGACTGTGTGCCATCATTATATAGCTTGATTTTACAATTTATACATATTTTAGGGAGTTAATGGTAGCAGATTGTTTTTGTAATCAGCTATAAACTCAGAATCCTTCTGTGCAATGCATGCTTCTATATTTGAACACATGTCATTTACAGAACACAAATAGCCTTTCTTAGAACTGCAGACGTTTACAACTGTTATGAGCTTGTAACTACCATAACTGGTTTTGAATCTAGACTACTATGTTACTTTTCATGGAGTTAATACTGGTTTATGGAAACCGTCTTGCACCCTTTGCTGTCATGTTGCCTTTTCCTTCTGTAGTCCCATGACATATTTGAAAATTGAAAGGTCTTTAAAACTGTCAACCACACTTAGTTTGTTTGTGTCTTTCGGCTTTTCCAAGTTAGGGGTCGCCACAGCGGAACTCCGGTCCACTAATGATTGGTAGTTGATTTTTACGTACCGGGTTACCAGCCCTGACGCACAACCTTCAACGAAGGCATGCCCCATTCATGTATGCCTCCACACAGAAGACGCTCTTGCTGAGAATCGAACGGGACAATGTCTTGCTATGAGGCGACAACGCTACCGCAGCACCACCACCGCACCACACTTAGTAGCAAACTATAAACTAATTGTGCATGTCATTCCTTGCCATATTGTATTGTGATGTTTTGTCGTTCTTATTTAATGTTGACTAACTGGATTAACATACTGGATGGAACACTATTTTCATAATTAGGACAAAGTAAAGCATATTGTTTATCCACACATTATATGCTACTACTTTGTTCAATTAATCATCTTTGCAAGCTTTATCCTATCTGAAAAAAAAAGGAAACAAAGTGGGGCAAACCATACCTGGGATGTCAGCCTACTGTAGAACACCATTCATACATGCACACACACACACACACACACACACACACACACACACACACACACACACACACACACACACACACACACACACTCTCCCTGTCATGCAAATGTGAAATTAGGACAGTTTACTCCAGTCAGTCTACATAAGCAGCACATCTCTAGACTTCAGTTCTACCTTGTAGAAACCAACATGGACAAGAAAACATAAACACTGTAAGCAGATAATAACTAAATGTTAGGAATGAACTTCAAAACCTATACCTAAAAATCAGCTATGGTTATTGCAATAACATCTCCAAATCACAGAAGAAAAAGACAATAAATTAAATTCCTTGGCATAACTTTATGAAACTGTTTGATGTATTGTGTCCAGACCAATATAATATGTGATTTAAAATAATATATATATATATATATATATATATATGTGTGTGTGTGTGTGTGTGTGTGTATATATATATATATATATATATATATATATATATATATATATATATATATATATATATATATATATATGTGTGTGTGTGTGTGTGGTTTGTGTATATACATACATATATATATATATATATATATATATATATATATATATATATATACACACATCTCTATGTATCTTCCTCTTTCTCTCTCTATATATAAGAAATATAACAATAGATATTTCATAGGTTCATAGGTTGGTACTAGGCTATCGGCCCTAGGGCCTATGCAAGCCTAGCCATAATAATTCCATGGATATTTCTTCCCACAATATTTACTTCTCTGGACCCCTGTCTAGCAGCATGTGACTCTGCCTGAACTCATTGAGTCCTCCTGTGACAGATCCCTACAAGCTATAACACATCCACATAGTGAGATACAGTGAGTGAAAGAAAGCAAAAAGACAGAGTCAGACATATTATTTATATGTGTGTGTGTGTGTGTGTTTGTGTTTGATTTATTTGCAGTGAAGTTTGATGTAAAAGTTTGAAGAGGTGTGCCTTCCTCTTTGAGATCTGCATACTTCTCATTCTGGTGGGTGAATTTTGTCAACAGTTGTGTACCTGAGCAGTATGCACATACATTAAATGTGTACTGACAACGGTTATTTTGATGAGTAGACCTAGTTACAGGAATACCCTATAGTAAAATGAAGACACCCTACATAGTACCTTCCAATCAGAAGAGATGGAGAGATGGAGAGATGGAGAGATGGAGAGAATATGGGATGCAAAACATACCAACATGGCATTACATCATTCAGGCTAGTTCAAAACAAGGGGGTCTTCGGCTTTGCAAATAAATTAGTAAACCTGTCAACCCAATCAGTGCTCAGAGCTTGAGGAACCTGTTTGCATTCACCCTCTGGAATGGATGTCAACTCAACCTCATAGTTTTTATTTAAAAAAAATTGATTGCAAAATATATTATAGAGAATGAAATCCTGTTTCTTCTGTAATGACTTTGACACTTGAAAGGTGACCTGATAATTTTGAGAGAACTTCAAAAAGACCACAGACATTAGCCTTTTCTGGAGATTATTAGTTTAAGTCTGGGTTGAAACACATGCTGTAGTGTCAATGCCAGACATCATTCTGTACTATGAAATAACACACCCAAACGAATGATATTGATTTAGTGAGGAAAAGAAATCAGAGCAATGTGTGTCACGGAAAGAGGGCAATTTGGCATAACTGGATCACATAGGATACTGTATTTTGTGGGTCAAATGATTTGCATTTGAAATTCAACTGTAAAAAATGCACCTTCCTTTAATTCCTTATTTAGTAGGAGCACTGAAGTTAGCTGGAATTTTCTTTTCCTGAGTCATCTAGCTATTTCAGGAGAAAGTATGACTAACTGAATATAATGTTTTATATATTTTACTGCATATTTACAGGTAACAAAGGATATGAAGGTCCAAAAGGAATGTTGGGACCTCCAGGTGTTCCTGGCAGACGAGGGCTAGATGGATTCCCAGGCCTCCCAGGAAATAAGGTACACTAACAATTTTCATATTATTGCGCTACCACATTATCATGCTAAAATGTGCAGTCATTCAGTAATGTTCTCAAGTACAAGATACACAAAATTTACAAATAAGTTAACAGAAAATATACAATATGCAAAGATGCACTTATTTGGATTTATTATCCCATATGAAGTATTCCTTACAATAAACATTATATAATAATCCTTGGCTGGATATGATATGCTATTAAAACCATAAAATCCAATCTTGTTTGTAAGCTGAGTGATGCATAACCCAAGATTTGACTCTGTACCACAGCATGTGTAATATATTACTGCTGCTTTGAATTGACTCATACATTTATATTAGCATCTTTGGTGTTTCCACTCATAGCCGGCCTTAGGCATAGGCCAACTAGGCAGCCGCCTAGGGTACCACTCTAGCAGAGGAGAATTTCCAGTAATCTTGATGGTGTAGGTAGACAAGGATGGGGGCACAGAGTGGTGTTGGGGGGGACACTGTGGAGACATTTTACCTAGGGCACCAGTTGACCAAATTCCACTTATGCTACTACTGATTTTTTAGACGGGAGATTACATGCAGAAAGAAATATTTTATTCATCTTCAGCAGAAGGCAGCATTGATAAACATGTAAAGACTATACAAATTCAAGACAACTGAATGATGAAAATTAACACAAATGTTGAGGATATTTTACAACAGCATCACTATAGTACAGTTGCAAAACAAAAAACATGTATGAATATTGCTCTGAGAAATGAGCCTTTGTACAAAGTGAATAAAGCACCCTGTGAATGTCAATTATTATACATGGTCAAGTTTTTGGTCATACTGGAATTTACCTATAACCACACTGGTCTGGTCACAAGAGGAAAACCTGAGTTATTATACAATGTGGAATATATCATTTTATAAAAGTTGTTTTCTTTTATAATAGTAATATAGAAAATGCTTGAAATGTTATTTTTGGAACTGTAACAATCCTAAATTAAAAAAATGAGTTTGATGTAGTTTCTACACACTAATTGTATGAAATTCAAAACATGAGCTGATTATAATTTTTACATACTGAGACAGATCCTGAAACTATTCATGCTCACGGTAAGGCATTGTCCAGCTTACAATCCAGATTCTAACATCAGGGATTCCAAAACAAGACTTCGGTGTTTCTCTATTACATATATGCAAGAGAGGAAACATGCAAGTCTTCATGAATGTCACTGCATCTACACTAGATCTAGAATGAATAGGCCATTCAGCAAAACCCCACTCTGGAGGCAAGAATAAATTAGTGGGGCACTCCTGGAAAACTAGCAGTGCCACATGTCTGCCTTCCACTACAGCCATAGGAGGCCAAAATTATTTTATAGGTTGGCATACCAACAAACTGAAAGCCACACTATTGTCTGTTTAGGTAGAATGGTGTGCCAAGGACTGTTAACTATAACGGTGCATGTCTTGGTGAAGTTCTTGTTAAATGTAAAATCTAATACAGCTGTAATTGTTCTGCTATAGTATATCTCAAGGCTGTTCCTCAGTCATCTCACCCCACAGTGTTTCCTTTGTATTGCTTCTGTGTATATTTGCTCTCAGCCCCACACTGTGCCCATGTTTGCTGTTCTTTTTATAAAGGTTTCTGTGCAATGCCAGCTTTTTCAGTACAACCTGTCATTTTTTCTACATCCTAATTATAAAAACACTAAGTCTTGATGTCATGAGATAGCTACCCCTACACTCAAGGTTGTTAACATGATCTGTGATGGTTAGGCAACTATGCAGAGGTATACCATGAATGCACACTAGTTTACTAGTCACCCAGCTCATATAAATTTCTTCCTCCATTGGCTGACTGGTCTAAACCTTGGGGCCTGTTCTTTGAATGGTAACAGAATGTGTCTTCAAATTCTGGTTTATTCTTTCCTTAGATAATATAATTCATTAACAAAGAATGCTATAGAATCACATTATCCTGCATTATCAGGGAAGCCATAGTGGTGAAGAGGTTAGCGTTGTCACTTCACAACAAGAGGTTCTCTGGTTCGATCCTCAGCTGGGGTGCCTTCTGTGCTGAGTCTGCATGTCCTCCTTGTGGTCGCATGGGATTTCCTCTGGGTGCTCCAGTTTCCTCCCACATCCCAAAGACATGCTGTAGGTGTATTGGACACTCTACATTGACCCTAGGCGTGAGTGCGTGCATGTGTGTGCCTTCTGTGGATAGTTGGGTGCCGGGCTGGCAACTCAACACCGTAAAACTCCACTGCCAGTCATAAGCAGACAGGTGATCTGCTGCAGCGACCACTAACTAGAAAAAGCCGAAAGAAGAAGAAACATCATTCCAGTACTGCATTGTGTTCAGAATATTTGCATAATGATGCTTCGGTCTTTTGGAATGAGACCCACTGCATTTTCAAACTGAAAAAGATATTTTGAAATTAACACTATTATTTATAAAGCCACATTAAAAATGTTAACACAATAAATACAACTTAAAATTGCTCGACAAACATATCTGTATAGCCTGATTTTTAACCTTTTTAGGGTAATTGCAGATGCATTAAAGTTATGTAGATGAGGTGCTGGATTCATAGACACTGGATCAGTGTTGCAGAATGTGACACAAAATGGAACACAAGACACAGTCACTGCCCCAAGGTAATTTAATAATGCTAATGGCTAATAGTGAGACTTAGTAACATCCCACATTAATGAACCACATGATGCATGTATGGTATATATCAGCATTCTGTGGACCCCTATGTGTAAAATATTGATAACATAAAAAATCCCAGGGGCTTTCAAACAGTCTTCGTACCATATAGGATGCCTACTGAGGAAATAAATGGATCACAGATGAGGCATGACTAGCTGAACGTTCTAGATTGCCAACAATCAACCAGCAAGCAGAGGTACAGAAGAGACTGCATCACAGTTTCAGGGGTTCACTTCACACACATATTGGGGAAAGCTTCTGACAACACCTCATCTGTCTTAAGAAGCTATCACTTGCCTACATACATTATAGGAAGACCCATAGTCCATAAGCAAAAAAAATGTATTTTTTGGCTATAGTTATTCATTATTTCCAAACATGTGTGATTTGTGACTTTCTTTTTGCTTAGTGTAGCACCTTTGTTTGATGATTTCATTAATAAATATGTTTTAACAAATTTTAACCAAGTAAGTGTGAAACAATGAAAAATTTACACACACACACACACTCAGATTTTTTATGATGCCCATTTAGAGAGGGAAAGAATATGGCAGCCATTTTCTGTATTTCCTCACTAAGTAGCACTAACTGCTGTGGAGTGAGCCATGGGTTAAGCAGAACTGACATAACTGTTTTTCCCTGCAGTATAATATATATATTGAAATGAGTATAACCACACCATTGAATAATTAAATAGCATCTCATACCTTATAAGCACATGTATATTACATATATCTATCTTACTCAACCTGAAATCTCTTGCAGTTGTACAGAAGTAGTTCCACATATGTAAATACATATGTTTAGACATCTGTGGACATTTCTTATTGTTGTAGTGCTCCCAGCCACACACCCTTATCCCACAGTTTGCATTACCTCAACTTTTTTAATCAAGATTCAGGGACAAAGTCCACAAACCAAGGACAATTTAAAAAAATATATTTTAATTAATGTAGAAAGTTAATGGAATGATAGGTTTTACATCAAAATGTATTTTCTGAATAATAAAACATATTAAACTCTAATGCATAACATAATTGACTGACTGACATTAATCCTCAATGATTTACCAGAAAATCTGTAATTTTATTAGAGCAAGGGTAAAATCAGGAATATTCTGTAATGGAATGAAGTACCCTAAAGTTTTATAGCACAGAAAAAATACATCTGTAGTCATACAATTATCTGTCATTATTTTTTTTTTCACAAGGATTTATACCAAACTACTTGAAGAGATTGTTGGTTTCCCTCAACACTGTTCAGGTACACTAACTGATAATTTTCTGAAGTAGACAGGATTGGGCCCTAAATAAACTCAATACCACCTCTGCCCTTCCCAGAATAACATAATTTTATAATGTAGCTTTTTTTATCAACTCTGTGCTTATTATGGAAGCATTGTAAATGAATAAAAAAATCTACCTATCACATGGCTGTGGAACTCACCTTGATGAGGCGAGTGGTAGACCACAATGACCTGTGGGGGGGGGGGGGGAGACAATAAAGACAGCATAGGCCGCTCTCCATTTTCTTTGGGCACTTTTCTGACATCTTTAGTATAGGAAGGAGATTTACTCTACTTTCAGGACATTCAAAGTTGTGGAAGTCATGCCAGACAGGCAGCAGTCGACCTGGCAGATTCCAAAGCATTATGAAATATCCTGTAGCACCGATCCTTATGATGAATATATTATACGTTTCTTTAAACATTTAAATACTGTTGCTGATTGAGAGGAAGACTGAGTAGGGAAAATGTCCTGCAGTTTTTTTCTGCTATTAGTCTGCTATTAGATTCTCAGTAGTCCTTAAAGTCAAACTATTGAACTGTCTAGTTTCATGAAAATGTATTACTTTCCTTAATAATCTACAAGTTATCAAGTTTGTAATTGTAATTGTATAGCTATACACCACCACTACCACATTTTGATATTGATGGAATATATATGTAGCACTCTATTGTTCCATTCCTATTGTAATATTCATATGTAGTACAGCAATAAAGTTAAAAGCATGTACTTTAGTTTCTACACAGGAAGCATGCTGCCCCTTTTAAAGTAGTTCCTTACTCAGCCGCCTAAAATGAAATGCAAGCATTAATGGTACATTAACACTGCTCAGTCTTACACCACCCTTAACATAACTAGCTTATAAATATGAGCCTAACTCCACTATAGAACATGAATGCCAACAATCAGCCAAGAAGACATAACTTTTTTTTTAATTCAGCTATAATCTCAAATCATGACCATAAATGATGATTCCAGTTATTCAATCTATCTATGTATCACTCCTTCATCATCCCCAATCTGCAGGTAATGAACTAAAGTAGTGTATGTAGCCTGCCGTAAACATTAGAAACATTAGAAGTATCATCAATGAGAGTATAGTATTCAAGAAAGATGAAATGTTACCTGCTAAAACCAACAATAGTCGCATCTAATATTAATAAAATGTATTCTTTTGCAAACAACTGCATATCTCAACATGTTATGATCTATATTATGAAACCCACTCTTCTGTAACACAAATAATGTAGAGTTTGAAAAGTTCTAACACAAACATTTGTGTATGATCAATAACCATTTACAATGTGCGAGTACTTCTATATGCTCTAAACTAGAAGGAGCTGCCTGTCTACTGGATGGAAGCAAGTTGCTTCTATAGAAACTGCATGCTGATGCAAAATCTTTTATTCTAGTAACATTCTAAATATATATCAGCAATGTTTAAAATCTGTCCTGGATTCTGTCCCTTTAACCCTCATTATTTTGTCTTGGTCCTTGCCCTAAGAAGTTGACAGGTATTTTTTTTTTACCAGAATTAGCTAAAGTGTATGCAGCAAAGTTGCTATAATTGCTGGTGGGTGTGTGGGTTGTCTGTGTATGACAATAATTTGTTTTTGTTTTTTTTTTCATTTGATCAATTTAAACAGTCTGGCTTCGCAGGAGTATTGTGCATGTATATCAAATAAGCTGAAATACTTAAGCTGCTATGTGTTTGTGAAACAAATAAGATGTCTGAGGTGTACACAGCCAACACTGGATGACTGCCAAGTACAGGGATATCTGTAAATGATAATAGCTTACCATGCTGTCATGATCAAGTTAAACAGTCATTAGTCTGGCTTTGTATGAGTAGAATACATTTGTGAAAATCAAGTTGGAATCTTATATTGTGGCCATTGGTGAACTAAAATGACAGCAGTTTGAATGATCTTTAATCAGGAACATGAATGCAAAAGAACGTGTGTGTGTGTGTGTGTGTGTGTGTGTGTGTGTAAATATATATATATATATATATATATATATATATATATATATATATATATATATATATATATATACATGGTCCAAAAAAGTAAATGAGGAAATGGAGCCCATGGCATGAAAACTGCCCAGGGCCCAAGGTGTACTTAATCCAATACTGCTTACAAGAAAACTTTGATACAAGGAAAGAATATGTAAGTGACCAAGGTTTAATTTAAAAAGGCAGCTTACAAGATTTATATTGCACAGGTTTTGAAACATAAAAGGTAAACTTAAAAAAGACTGGATTATTCTAGTGCATGCTCCTACTATCTGCAGCTTCAAAGAAAATTGCTATCACCTTACAAATCATCTGCAATAAAATCTGCCAGTTCATTACTAATGCCATTAATAATGAACACCACTGCCAAACTCTTGCCTAAGCTAAATGACACCCATTGCATTTGAGAGCCATCTTCCTACTAGGGCCACTAATTCAAAAAGCCCTTTCTCCTGAGACATCACCACTTTTCACTCATAAACATTTAACTACCCCCCCATACCCCCATATTATTTCAGCGGTATCTCTCGGTATCATTCCACCCTACTAGCTCCAAAAACTAAACTTCTCCATCTTAGTACCTAAACTATGGAACTCCATTCATGTCTCAATCCTAGACATCCGAAAGTACTTGGACTTCAGACAACAGACCAAGGAACACGTCTTCACCCAAACAAAGTGCAGCTGCACTCACTCAGGTCATGTTACATGAACCCCGGGACTCTCGCACAGCCCTTTATCCCTATTTCATCCTTCCTTATCTCATCTTGTTATCCCCTTACTTACTGCCTCTCTGTCATCCTATTTCCCTCTTCTCCTTGCATCTGTCTCATACTTCTCCTTTGTACTCTTCTTCCCTCTGCATGCCTCTGTCGCCTCTTTTCTGTCTTCTCCCCATGATATTGTTTCCTGCAACTTTTCTCACTTGCCTCTTCTACTGTTTTCATACCTCTCTATATAATGATATACTGCTATCTCTATGACATAAGCTGTCTGGGTCACTATGGCTACATCTTATCCATAAAGCTCTTATAAGCATAATTCCACTTTTCCATCCATGTTTTGTCATCATAAACTTATTCTTACATACATACATGCAAATATCTCAAGCACGGGCATCAATGCCCTTCTAGCTTGTCAATATACCACAACACTTGTTCCCATGATGTGTCCAGGCTGTTCTTAAAAATATCTAAACTAGTACTTGCTTCAATGTAATTTGGTAGTCTGTTCCATGCTTCTTGAACTAAATGCTGTGGCATATTCTTTCATCTGTAAATATGTATATATTCATATACATATATATGCATATATATATATATATATATATATATATATATATATATATATATATGTATATATATATATATATATATATCTCTGTGTGTGTGTGTGTGTGCGTGTGTGTATATGTGTTTATTATATCCTTGTATCTGCAAATATGTTTTGTTCATTTCTTATGTGATCCTATTCACCAGGACTGTGCCTTTAAATGGTCCTTTGAGATCAGTGTACTACCTGATAAACAAATATAACTACGTAAATAAATAACATAAATAAATAAATAAGTACATTTATGAAATAAAGGTCAGGAAGATGATAACATGTAGAAAGCAGTAATATGAGGAGATTATTTTGACTGAAACAGATCTATGTATCTAAATTTCTAAAAGCAAAACAAATGTTGAATATGTATGTTATTGTTATGCCGGTTATAATCAACTTCTTCTAGTTCTTGGGCTACTTAAAACACTTTTACTAAGTGCAACTAAAGCAGAAAAACATGGAAACCAAATTAGGTGCTTACCTTCTTGACTTAAAGTATAAATGTATCCACAAATTGTAACAGTATAACTGTAATAATACTGAAGTCTTCCAAGAGTCTCTTTAGCTGATGTAGCTATAGCAGCAGATTTTAATGGACTCCTAAATTCTCTAAGAGGAAGTAAGTAGCACAAAAACATGTTTGAATCTGACAATGAAGAGAGAGAGAGCCTGACTGACTCTTTTTGTATGCTAAGCAGTTTGAATCCATCTAGTGTTGAAGATTCTCCTAACCTTTCTGATTTGAAGATAAGTACCTGTAACCCTCATGAGACGTTGGACTTTGATTCTTTTTCTATGGATTACAGATTGCATATGGACTTTACTGACTCAGTCCATTTTTGATTTGTTTACACAATGACAGTTAGCACCCTAGATGCATATCCAAGGTGAAATTGTGCTAGAGGACATTTAGACTCAGACATCAATTAAGGTTGTACAGGATGATAGTCTAGATAATAGAGATGGGGCTCGGTTTATTTATTTTTGATAATAAGTTATTGGACTGATACTGAAAGTACCTGTTTTAGCCACTGTCCAAGAAACAGTAATAAGAAACAATTGGGGAAACAAAAATAGAGAATCTTTGAACAAAGTAAATTAAGTTAGGTGCACTGCAAATAATATGTAAATGCACATTTTTTGCAAGAAAATGCTGGGCATATTTATATTATAATTATTACATGACAGTTGAAAATGAAAATACAAAGTAAAGTAGATTTTCCTTGGCTAAACTGTGTATATGCACATATACACATGCTTGTGTTTTTACATGTATACATATGTGTATGTATGTAAGTATGCATCTGTCCATTGACAGTGGGTCCCACCAAATCGTGCCTCACTATTATCATGCCATACTACAGCAGTTCAATTTTAACAGTACCAGCAATGTATACTTTGCCACATGTATATGTGTGTGGTGTATTCCTTACCTTTTGACACTGATGTGGGCAGTTTCCCATCTTTGGTTGCAGTCTGGTTAGCTATACTAGTCTACTTGTATATAAAACTACCTGCCTGGATTCTTAAGAATGGGATACATATTTTTACTTCTACTGCTAATTCCTTTGGTGTCCCATTCCCATTTATGGTAATTAGTTTTAAGGAATGTGGCTAACCACAAAGGTTTGTGAGTGTTCTTTTACATTTAATACATATAAGTCGTCCCTTAGGAGCATGCCCATTTTGGAGCCTCTCTCAAACTCAGGACAGGTCTTTCACTGAACATGAAGTGTTTTGGAATCCAGATTCTGTGTTTCCATAAAAACTTTTGTTTTCAAAAAAGAGAAAATTTTGAATATTTCAAAACCACTGTCAGTTTGTAGAATGCCTGTATAAATATCTTTTCGTTCAACCAGCTCCATTGAAATATAGGAATAAAGCCTTGACTGTAAGCCGGGTCACCTGGGTTCTAAGGGGAACTCATGCATCTGTAGAAGCTGGTCTTGGGAGGATAGGGGTACATGGGGGACCCATCTCACAAGTTGCCATGATCTGTCAAAGAAGTGGCATTGTATACAAAGGTAACCCAAGGGAATGCATATGGTTCTCCAAGCTGCATTGTAATAGCCTTCTCTGCAGGAGCATGAGAGCATATACTTACATAGGATGAGTCTCGGTGTGCTGCATTTCCCCCACCCAGAGTATGTGGCTATAAACTACTAAATTAATCGCTGATGGAAACTTGTTTCATGACCCCTACAGCTTACTCTCGTCCATGCAGAACAAATGGGCTGGTAAGAGTATGGTAAAGCTGGTGGTCAGGTGTCAAGAATGAAGAGAAAGTATATATTAAAAATATATTTTATCTAGAAATGTTTTCACACGTATTCTACTAACATAGTTCCTTTCATTTCAATGACACATACAGAATTAAAATGAGCCACAGTTCCGAGTAAGCTTTAAAAAGTGTGTCTTATTGTATGAAACACATTTTAAGAGGAAATATGTATGTTTTTTTTTCATAGTAAACAACTGTTTATTTTCATCAGTATTCATTTTGGGAATGACAGAGTTTCTAAATTCCTAAAAGTTTCTGAGAATGACTTTGATAGTAGGTCATTCATTAGTAGTTTCATGTTGTGACACCTATACAGCTGTAATAGTACTGCAGTCTATAATGTATTAGTAAAATTACAAAGTAAAGGTATTAAACCTACAGCTACTTTATATTTTAATTTAAAATAGTAAAGTTAAAATAATATAAAAGAATATATGTATGGAGCTCTGCGGCTATTGGAACACAATAATAAGATAAAACACCTATCAACCTAGAATGCTTGATTTTTTTTTTAAGACACCAGCATGTGACACTATGTATCACTCAGCTGAATTCATTAGAAAATGTAATAGCATCCTCCTAATTTATTAAAATGTCCAAATAACTGTTTACTATTTTAAGCATTATATTAAATATCTCCAGACTTACTCTGTTGAAATTCATTATTTTTAGGGTGATAAAGGAGTAGGTTTTCTTGGTATTCCTGGTATGCCTGGCCTTGCAGGTGAAGATGGAGACTCAGGAGCTTTGGGGGATTCCGGGGTGGAAGGAAGCTCTGGATTTCCAGGAGAAACTGGACGTGACGGAATGCGAGGAGTGAAAGGTAACAATGCTTTTACAAAAGAAAATGTGCAGTGTCAGTGCATGACATTTTATGCTGAAGTACATTTACTAAACATAACCTCTAATGTTACAGTTTATGCTTAGAGCAGTATTTGGTGTGAATATATATATATATATATATATATATATATATATATATATATATATATATATATAGTGCGGGCTGATAAAACCTTGACTTCAGCCCAGGCAATGCAGGTGGTTCAATTAGTTGTCTTGAGACTAGAAAAGTTAAATAGGTTGAGGGGAGGAAGGAAGGGCAGAGCCCACTCACCTTTCTTAGAGAGAAGGCTGTTGGCATGCATGGACAGGAGCAGATTGCAGACATGATTTCCTTTGTGGAGGCCAGGGAAGCTATCTGCATTTCTGTCCTGGTATGGAGGGGTAGTCTTAGTGTCCCTTGCAGAAGTGAGAAACAGTCAGCACAAGACATGAACATTTCATTCCAACCACTTAGGGTGCTGTAACCTGAGCATGTTCAGTGGGGATAGGGTCTTAACGCAAAAGTCCATTCTTTTCTGTAGATGACAGCAGCACTCCAAGTCCGCTTGACCCTTGATCCCAAAGAACAAATGAGCTGTAGGCCTCTCACTAAAGGAGTAACAAGCAGGTCAGTAAGGCAGACAATTTGGACAGCTGGTTGGTCAGCAGAGGAGTGAAACAAAAAAGAGGGTTATTTGGCTTCCTAATTCAGCATTACCCACAAGTCATAGATGTTTTTATATTGATCACTCCTGCAGTAGCCTAAGTTGTATGGCTTGTATCCCTGCATAGGATAAAACAGCCGGCCAGCGTCCAAAGCTTCAGGGCACCTTCCCCACATCTAAGTCATTATTCAGGTAGAGCTGAGCTGACTAAAAAGACAGGCTTGGGTTGTAAACCCATCAGAGATTTCCTGCCTCTGGAGAAAGCACTCCTCTTTGGGCTTTTGAGGGTCGACGGCTTCTACTGTTCCGTTACTAGGCAGATAAGTTCCCTTTGGAGAAAATCCTTCCACATATTATTTTAATGTTTAAATTTACTTTCCTCTTTGGAAAAGTATGTTTTAAACTAGGAATATGTGCTTTTGTTGACTGTCACATGACTTTGCTGTACTTTTAAATGAGAGTGCAGTTTTCTGTTTGACAGTTTAAAAGTTTATTTAAACATTCTAAAGCCATTTTTTCTGTGAAGAAACTGTATTTAAATTATTTTGGGAGGGACTGGTAAAGTGTATTAAAGTGCATTTTTATGATTTTTACTGTGCTTTTATTGGGAAAAGTGATTTCATATTACTTTTAAATTTTTACCAGCTTGTGCTGCTTAGTTTCTCCAGGAAAGAAGCATAATTTTCAGTTTGACCATTGAACAAGCTATCAGTCCCATGGTTGGTCCACCTTCTAGTCACAAAAAGAAAAAGCTAACTGAATAGCCTTTCCACTACAGCAGACTAGCAATTTGCCTGAGCCAGAGGTGGTGACTGCTGTTGCCAAAGCTGGTTCCTCAGGCAACTTATCTGCCTCCCCGGATCCTTCTAGTTTTGTCCATACAGGCACTATGGAAGTAGCCATGTCCTCTGCAGCTGTTCAGGACCTCCTCAGTGGACAAGGACAGACATTTTTGTCTGTGTTGTGAGAAAGGGCAAGGAAGGTGCCCCTGCTTAGCCAGAATGTTGAGCCCATCCCTGGGAAATCTGTTGCTACTATTAAAAACCCTGTTTATCCACACTTTATTGTCAAAAAGAAACAGAAAACAACAACAAAAAAGCATAAACATATGTCTTCTCCTGCTCCAGTTTCACTGGAATGGAATAGTTTAAGTCTGGCTCAGAATCTGATAAGGTTATTGCCCCTTTTTATCAGGTGGTTTCTGGAAAGAGAAAAAGGGATTCCTCTTTTCCTGAAGAGATTCAAGAAACTGAATCTGGAGAGGAATGTAAAAGGACAGATGCAGTTTTTTCTCCTCAGAATTCTGATTCAATCATCTGAATCTCCCTGTCAAAGACTGTATTTCTCTAAGACTATTTCCAGAATGTAGCAGTGTTTTCAGTGGAGAACATGGAGGTTTCTCAGTCCCTCAGAAAATAGTATGAAATGTTATGACTGGAATTCATAGAATCTCCTCATATCCCCAGGCTGCCAGCACTGAAGAATGTTTTGTCACAGACTGTGCTTTCCCTGACAGCCAGGTTGCTGCACTTAAGAAAGCAGATAGAATGTGCAAAGTTCTTCAGTCTTCAGATTTCTATACACTCATCCTAGACCTATCTCTGCAGCTACAACTTTAGTCACTCCAGCTGCTGCTAAACATTTTGTTAACTCTAATCCTTCTTTTGATAAAAACGGTAAAACAATTGACAAGTTTGGGGAAAAAAGTGTGTGCTTTTCCAATTTAAATTTTTAAAGTTTTGAATTGTCAGGCTCATATCTTAAAGTTTCCGCTGACTGTTGTTGTTGTTTGTCTTTCGGCTTTTCCCGGTTAGGGGTCACCACAGCGGAACTCCGGTCCCCTAATGATTGGCAATAGATTTTCGCAAACCCCGAGGTGCCAGCTCGACGTCCAACCTTCAACGAAGGCATGCCCATTTTTGCATGTCTTTCGAATGCCCATCCAACCATGGAGTGGACATGCAGACTCTACACAGAAGGCCCTCCCCACACTTCAGCCGAGAATCGAATGGGAGAACCTCTTGCTGTGAGGCAACAACGCTACCTCTGTACCACTGCAGATAAAAGTTTCCTCTGACTAATTTGTGAAAATATGAGGAATGTTTTATCAGTAGTTCTTTCCTGTGAGGAAGAAATTGGCTTTGTGTGGTTTAGTTTCTTCTATTTCTCAGGTCACTAGTCACTTGCTTAAATTTTGTTTATGACTGTAGATACTGCATCCAGGGATGTTACCACTGGTATTGTGTTGAGTATGTTTGAACTTCCTGGGAGATGTAAAAAATGAAATTTTAAAATCACCTTTGGATACAGATTTAACTTTTTATACCTCTGCTACACAGGTTATCAAAAATGTGAGGAGAGGGGTAAGTTGGTATAAAGAATCAGATTTTTCAACCTTCCTTCTTTAACTTTTCCAAAGGTTTTTCTGTTCCATCATCCAGTTTTGGCAAGAAACAAAACTGTTTCTACAAAATGTTGGTAAGCAGGTGTATAAAAAACAATGGCAGGGAAGTTCCAAAAAGAAAGCAGGAACAATCCCCCAGAACAAGGGACAGTCAAATCAGTTGGAATGACTAAGTAATATACCTTGTGACCCCTACTGCTCTAGTCCCTTACCCCTTCCAGAAAGTCAAAATCTTCATTTCTCTGTTTGGCAGCAGACTGTTTCAGACAAATGGGTTATACGGCAGATTCAGCAAGGTAACAGATGGTACCTGGAAAAATCCCTCCTTTCCAAGGAATTATTCCTCATACACCATATCAAGCCCTTGTGTTCTCTCCTGTCATATAGCGTTTGCTTTCTCAGCAGGTATTAGAAACAGTTCTTCCTTCCCACCTGGGAAGAAGTTTTTATTCAAGAATGTTTTTGCTACCAAAGAAAGAAGATGCCTGGAGACAAGTTCTGGACCTGTTTTTCCTAAACCAGTTTGTGATAGTGACAAGTTCAAAATGCATTCGCTGCACAACCACCTACCCCCTTTTTTTTTGGTAACCTTAGATTTAAAAGATACTGATCATTACATTCCTGTCTATCCAGACTTCAGATGTTTCTTAAGGCTTTATGTGTCTGGATCTCATTATAATTTCCTTGTCTTACCCTCTGACTATCCACTGCTCCAAGACTGATTACAAAGTATCTAGCTCCACTTAGAGCTCATTGCAAACTGCAAGGTATTCACATTTTTCTGTATTTAGACAACTTGCTTATCTTGGCAGAGTCTTTTTCAAAGCACTAGCGATCTATCACATGGGTGAGAAATGTCCTATACATGCTGAGATTCCAAGAGGACATTCAAGACTTTTTTGACTCCACCACACAGGATTGTGTTTCTAGGGTGCCTGCTAGGCATCTCATTACAAAAAAAAAAAGATCTATATTTAGATTTATTCCCAGGGTTTTCAAATCCGACTGTAGTCAATGTGAGGGAATACCTCAGGAATCTGGGTCTCATGATACCTCTGGCAAGACTGCACATGAGACAGATACAGTGCTGTCTGTAGGCTCTTTAGTCCAGCAACAGCACTCATTATCTTTTCAGATTGCATTTTTGGCATTTGTGAAGAGAGAAATCACTTGGTGGAGACATCAAATATCCTTGAATACAAGTCTTCCCTTCTCCCCTTCTGCTCCAAAGCAGTCACTCACCACAGACACCTCAGATTTTTGAGTGGTGTTAAGGGGGATCAAAATGCAAGGCATCCTGAGCAACAAGAATAGATGCAATTGCATAAATATAAAAGAGATGTTTACTGCTATCAAGGCACTCAACTCTCTGAACTACCTTTGATTCATAGGACAACTTTGTGTTGTTACAGATAATACCACAGCGATGTGGTACATAAACAATCGAAGGGAAACCAGGCCTTAGTTTGTATGCAGACTAGCCATGTTATCATGGGATATAGTTTTACAGCACAGTCTCACTCTGCAGGCTTGCAACATTCGGTTATTGAAAAATTGTGTGGCAGACAAGCAGAGCAGGACAAAGGCAGAGCCTCACAAATGGAAACTAGATCGGGGATCTTCCAAAATTTGATCTATCTGTGGGAAGTTCCTCAAAGAGATCTTTTTCCTCCTGCCTCAACAATCAGCCAGAAAAAATTTGCTGCAGGACTCCATGCAAGAAGGCCTGGAAGATGGATGCCTTTTCTTTTCCTTGGACAAGAATGTTCCTATATGCTTTTCCACCCTTTCCAGTGATATCTGGATGTTTCTGAATATTCAGAAGGAATCTTTCAAGATCATTGTGGTGACTCCCTTTTGACCCAAGTATCAGTGGTTCTCTCTTCTTTTAGAATGAGCCAAATACAGTTACCTCAAACTTCCTCACAGACAGAATGTACTCACACAAAAACATAGGTACCTCATATATCCCAGTCCCAAACTGACTGCCTGGATGATAGGGTCATGATATCTTTTTGACATCTGCTTACTGGGGATGTGCCACAGGTACTAATGGAGACAAGAAAACCTGCTACCAGAAAATTATATATTAAATAGAAAAGGTTTTCTAGTCAGTGCCAACAACATAACCAGCACCCATCCAGGGCTATCGTTTCCTCAGGTTTTACAGTATTTGTGTGAGTTACTCTCCTATGTCCTATCTTACTCCTCTATCAAGCTTCATTCATATGCTATTTTTAGCATGTCTGCCCATGGATCTCCCTCTTTCAAGTTATTCCTCTGACAAAATGTTTTTGAAAGGGGCATTGTTTAAGAGATCTTCAAGAAAACCAGTGGCTGTTCCTCGAGGTCTTAATTTTGTGTTAGAGAAGCAAATACTTGCTCCATTTGAACTAGATTATCCGGCTGATTTCAGGTTTTTAAGATGGAAAACAGTTTTGCTTGTTGCTCTGATCTCAGTAAAAAGAATATCTGAGCTATAAATTCTTATGGTGAGTCAACCTTGTCACATTTTCCACAGAGACAAGGTCTGGGCTTTCTTGACAACTAATTCTTCTTTTATGCCTGAAGTTGTATCCCAGTTTACTTTTAAGACAAACTATCCATCTCCCTGCGTTCATAGGATCACAGGTTTTTAGGCATGTATTAGACTAATAACCACTGGGACCTTTTTAAGCTTAGCCATGCATCCCAAATGTCTGACAAGTTCTAGTAATACTGATAAGTGTCCTCTGAGTAGTTTCCTTAGTTTGATGAGGGCACTTTTATCCTGCTGGCTGATACGTCTCCTAATTTTTACCATGATTTTCTTCCTTCTGTTATACAGTCTATTGATGTTGTGATTCCACCAGAGTGACTTGTTTTTTGAGTTACTTTTGTACTTCTTCCTGGTGGATACAGCTGTCTCTATGCAGTTATTAACATGCTTGTATAGGGTTTCTATGAACAGTTCCACATAGGCAGCAGTGTTCTCAGGGTTTAGGGGGGGCTTGAAATTTTTCCAGGTTATCACATAATAGTAGGAAGTTATCCTTAGAATGGTTTCTGAATATTGCAGGGTTAATTGGGGTTCTGGGTTTTATTTGTACTTCATAGTAGACCATTTTTTGGCCTGACCTTACCAGAAATGACATTACACTAGGAAGTGTGCAGCACTCTTCCATATTAGTGAAGATTAGATCCAACATGTTTGTACCACTGGTTAGTGTATTGAGGAGTATGTGTTTACAAAATCTAGGAATCTCTGTGCCAGTATGTTTGGTGTTGTATCCCATTTAATAGCGGGGTAATTAAAGTCATCCATTGATAGGTTGAATGTTGAGAGTTTCCATTAAGTTTAAATGCATGTTATGGGTTTTCTGTGTCATAGAAGGGGGACCTATAGCTTACAAGAAAATGGTACGGGATTTTGACTATGGTGATTTGAATGTGGAGAAGCCCAAGTGCATAGGCCTGTTTGGACAACCTTGAAGAATATTTATTTTTGATGTAAATCAAGATACCTCCACCTTTGGTCCCTGTCTGTGTAGCAGATGGTATAAATGTATGGAAGGCATTATAGTCTTGCACTGCCGGAGTGTTGTCTGCAGCTTTAAACCACTTGTCAGTGACTGCACAGACATCAGCATTCTCTAGATCTTATAGGGAATGGAATTTCTTGTTTAGACTCTTAGCACTGAGCAGTTTGCCAGAAGTATTTATAGTTTGGCATTGCCTAAAAAAGGCACTATAGAGAGGACAATGTTTTAGCTAATATTCAAAAGTTTAGAGGGGAGAGGTGCAGACCATACCTGAAAAAGCAGCATGGTCTGTTGACCATCTCCTTCCATTATGGTAAATACTGTACACCGTTAGAATGACACCAGAAACCAAGACAGTTATTAAAGGCAGACTTCATATAGTTAAGGGTGGTATGTCTCAAGTCATTTACACCCACATGGATTATGAATGAGTCATACTGGTACTTGCAATCCAATGACCTGAGTGCATGCATAATATGATGGATCCTGACCAATGATAAGCAAATCAACATGACTTTCTCCTTACTCAGCCTGGTGAGAGGAACATCTGCATGTCTCACAATGGAGTCTCCAATGATCAGAATCCTGGGTTGTGGTGGCTTGCCTTAAAAAGAGTTGCCATAACTGTGTAAGGTGACTATTGAGCAGGGCTTCATAGATTCATAGATTCATAGACTATTACTAGACAAATACCTTGTGGGGGGGGTGCTTTCTAAGCCTAGCCAAATTCTCCCAAAATAATAATGATGTACTTTATCCAAATAGGACATTGAGGGCCAGGCATTTATAAGCTACTTCTGTCCATACAGAACATTTGTGCCAGGCCTGGTGTAAATTTCCTATTCCATAGGCCACTGATCTAGGTTGCACTTAAACTGGGTAATAGACAAATTCAACATCACATGGATGGGAAGCCTGTTCCATAGAAGGGGCAGTGTCTGGGACAAATATCTGTCTCTTGTATTTCTGGTACTGTTTGACTTACAAATATGTAAGATATTCATAAGTGTGGGGTTAAGGGATGCCTTGTAAGCCAGGCATTGATCACCCCTCAGCAATCTATAGGAGACTGACTAGAGAGAAAGTGCTTTAAGGTGCTCTGTATAAGGCAGGTTTGTTATGTCTTGTATACTTTTTGTAAGGAACCTCTGAGATTGATCTAGTTGCTGCATATGTTTGGTCAGGTACCTACCAAAGGGAGCATTGTACTCTATAAATGGTCTGATAAGGATGAAGTGCAGTGGGATAATGACCTCTTTTTACCTAGATGCCATTCTGTTACTTATAAGTTATGCAGCATAAAATGATTTCCTCACCACTGTGGCTACATGGTGGTCGAAGGTAAGGCTGCTGTCACTATGTATACCTAGATCACTGACCACTGGCTCGACTCTTAAGGGTGTATTATCAACATAGCAATTAGCCAGGATGGTTGACTTCCCAAACGGTACACTTATGCATTTGAGTTTAAGACCATGACTTTGGCACCATTTGTTATTTAGAGATAGAACTTCTTGAAGAATAGTAATGTCTGCAGGGTAGTTCATAATAACCCCCAGCTTGCAATCATCTGCAAACTTAGTCAGCCATAAACCTTCACCATTTGCTTCCATTTCAGAGAAATAGATGCCAAAAAGGAGCAGCCCGGTACCGAGCCGTGGGGAACTTTCTGGTGACTGGCCTCTTGGTGGAGGTGTTCTCACCTATTCTGACCTCCTGGGTCCAAAATTTTCATGTTCTGTTTTCCTTAGATTCATTGTTTCATAAGTTCATAGGTAATTACTAGGCTAGCTTTCTTAATAAACCATTCTAAGCATAACAAATTTCCTATCCAAAGGTGAGAATCAAACACTGTACTTTGTGTTTGTGAGTCAAGCACCTTAACCATTATACCAAGCCCCAATCAAGTAATTTCTGTAACTTTTTTGTGAACAACTGCCCAGTAGATTGTCTTCTCTAATCTCAAATATTTTTTTCATTATTTTAGCAGTGTTAGGTCATTTTTTGTATTAATTTACTAAAAAAAATTACCACCTCAGTAGTACCACTAGTAGACCCGTAACAAGCAGTGTACCCCTGGGATCGGTCTTGGGGCCTTTGCTGTTTGAGATATGCTTCTCAGAGGTGCAGGTGAAATCTAGTGGGATATGGCTGACCAAGTTTGCAGATGACTGCAAGCTGTGTTCTGTCAATTCCCCTAGTGATGTGGACATCCTCCAAGAGGGTCTTACCCAAACAAATTACTGGTGCCAGAAACATGGCCTCAAACTGAATGCCAAAAAATGCATCATCATCCCTTTTGAGGAGAGTGATGTATCCACAAATTATCACATTGATAATAAGGTCCTAAGCATGCAATCAGTCATGAGGGACTTGGGTACCCAGGTTGATAGCAAACTGACTTTTGACCACCATATTGTCTCCATTGTATGGAAAGCTTTCTACATGGTCCACCTCATTATTAAAGGTGTCTCATCCAGTGACAAGATGGTCATAACATCCCTGTATTCTTCCCTTATAAGACCCATTATTGAGTACAATGCCCCTTTCGGCATTTACCTCACAAAGCACATGCAGCAGCTAGAGAGACCACAGAGGTTCCTCACCTGGAGAATCCAGGGCCTCAAGCATCTAACCTACACAGACAGGCTAAAAGCCCTGTCCCTCTACTCAGTCTCCTACAGACTCCTCAGAGGTGACCTCTGTCTGGCATACAAAGCAATCTTAGACCCCGCCCTGATGGGACTGCTACTTATCTGCAAGTCAAGCTCCACTCGAGTAACCGGCACTCATGACCTCAACCTGGTCTGTGACATCAATAGGACTTGTTGGCGGGACAGATTTTTGTCCCAGAGACTCCTCCTTTTGTGGAATAGACTCCCTCTCCATGTAAAGCAGAGTACCTCATTAACCCTTTTTAAGCACAACCTGAATAACTCAATGGACAACAGGAAAATACACCCCTGGGATTCCACCTGTGTCCCTGCTGGACCATGGCATAGGCTGCTGACTTGTTGTAACATGGGCTAAATTCTTGGTTAGGCTTGTAAGGGCCTCAAGGCCAATAGCCTAGTAACTTCCTATGATCCTATGAATTTATTGAGCAAAATATGAATAAACATTTAATACTTTGTATAAATATTACATTCTTAAAACATTAACTTAGAAGACTTCACCCCAAAACTAGAACTATGACTGAGATTACTTTTTTTTACTACTGAGGTGTTCAGCTATTATATAATTCCATAATCCCACTCAAATTTAGCAAACTGTCAGCAGAAATAATTTATTTCTCCTGGTTCTTCACATCCTGTGAAGGCTAATTGTGAAAGTGCCAGGGAGAAATAAGTTCTTCTCTTTCCAGTTTCCTGAGTATTTTATAGAAATAAATGCTTGACTTGTGCAAGTTTTTACATGGATAAGATGTCTAGTAAATTAGTCAATCACATTTATATTTATATACGCATATATATATATATATATATATATATATATATATGTGTGTGTGTGTGTGTGTGTGTGTGTGTGTGAGTGTGTGTGCGCGTGCGTGTATGTTTGTGTATATATACAGATCCATATGTTATAAAACACAATAATAAAGAAAAAACTCTGGCTACTACAAACAATTGTTTTCCCTTATTTTACTTATTTTTTTTAGAAGTTAGTACAGCATGATATCAGAGGTAGAGGCAGTGATAGTTTTTTGGAAAGTGAAAAATTAAACCTACAGTTTTTATTGGAAGCAGACAAGACTTCACTGGGTGTAATGACTAGATTAATAATGAAAGCTGGCCCCTTCTTTCATAAAGATCAAAAATCTTCACAAAAAGGTAAAGAAATCTACAAAAAGAAGTGACAGGAGAAACCCAAACCAAAGTTTAAAAGGGACCTAAAAATTCCTTTACTAACAAGCCTTCAAACGTATGAATGTCAACCTCCCTGCTTTCTCCTCCTCCACCTTTGCAAAACCATGTCCAATCTATCAGAAAAGCGTTCGCAGTCTGCCACCTGGGAGAAGGATAATATTAGATAAATGGGTTTTCAGCATAATTCAGAAGAAAAGATGAAAGTTAGCTTAGAACTTTTTCCTCTCCCCATTCTAGAATTCCTCAAGATCTGTACAGTTTGGGAACTATAGAATCAATCTCTCACTCCTAAAGATGACAAGCGTTTTACTCCAGACTCTGTTGTTCCAAGAAAATTGAGTGCGTAGAGACCCATTTTAAACTTATCAACCCTAAACACTTTTTACAAATTTCAAAATTCAGGAAGCTATCTCTCCAAAATCATCTGCCAGTGATCATTCCTCAAACTTTTGTGATTGCCATGGACCTGAAGGATGCCTATCTTCACATTTCTGTTCATACAGAGCACATGCAATTCTTATTATTTGTGCTTTTGGATTTCATTTTGAATTATTTGCTTTGCCCTTTGATCTTTCTTCTGCTGCAGGGGCATTCACAATTGCCTATCAGCTGTGATAACTTTTTGCAGGCTCCAGAGTTTCCAAATATACCCTTATTTAAATAATATTTTAACCCTGGCTACCTCATAAGACAAACTTTTGCAGGGTCTTTGATTCATTATTGGTCTTTTTCTCTATCTGGGTATTACCCTAAACCTGAAGAAATCCAACCCTGGGTTTCATCCTAAACCTGATGAAATCTACGACTAAAGCTTCATAAAATCTAATTTTTTCTGGGTTGGATACTGAATGATTTTAATGATGACCTTCCTACCTCATAAGAAAATACGATTTTGAATTTCTTACTTCCAGTCTCTTCTACCATTACAAAATGGCCTCAGCAAGAAAGAGCTTGAGACCCTTGAGGTAAAAGGCTTCAACTATACAGATGATATAATTTGCCAGACTCATAGGTTCATAGGTAGGTACTAGGCTATTGGCCCTAGGGCCTATATCAGCCTAGCCAAATGGTACCCTGGCTTTTGCCACCCAAGAAATATATTTTCCTGTGCCCCTGTCAAGCAGAGCCACAGAAGTGATCCCTGGGGTGAATTTCCTATCTCCCATCCAATCATCAAGATTTTTCTTGAAGAGTGTTAATGAGGAGCTCTGTTTGATATAGATAGGTAGTTTGTTCCAGAGTATGGGAACTCTCTGGGACAGGAATCTATCCCTCCAGCATTTTCTGTTTATTGTGGTGACAAGGTTTAGGTCCCTAGAGCGTGTAGCTCAGAGGGATTGGGATTTCTTTACATGGAGCATATCCAACACCTCTGGGTTTGACATAGCTTTGTATGTTAGGCAGAGATTGCCTCTGAGCAGGCGATATGCGACAGAGTAAAGCTGGAGTTTTTTGAGACGGTCTGCATAGGACATCTGTTTGTAATCCTCTTTGTGAGGTATTTCTGTGGCCTTTCCAGTTGTTGTAGATGTCTTGTGAGGTACATACCAAAAGGGACGTTGTACTCTATAATGGGTCTAATGAGTGATGAGTAGAGGGGAACAATGACCTCTTTTTTCCTGTATGAGAAACTTTTTGTGGTGAGGTGTGCTACATAGAAGGATTTCCTGACTACTGTGGCGATGTGATTATCAATGGAGAGACTACTGTCCTCCTGTGTCCCAAGGTATCTTATCACACTTTCGGTGTTAAGTAGACTACCGCCTATGTGGTAGTTCATGGGTACAGAGTTTTT
The DNA here is from genome assembly GCF_019279795.1 of Protopterus annectens. Lineage (NCBI taxonomy): Eukaryota > Metazoa > Chordata > Ceratodontiformes > Protopteridae > Protopterus > Protopterus annectens. The sequence continues at coordinate 143,721,842 of NC_056734.1, read as the reverse complement.
ACCAAAAGGGATGACAATGCACTTTTTGGCATTGAGCTTGAGGCCATGGCTTTGACACCAGGCATCTGTCTCAGTGAGGCCCTTTTGTAGGATGTCCACATCATTAGGAGTTTTGATTATGGCTCCTAGTTTGCAGTCATCTGTGAACTTTGTTAGCCAAAGACCTTCTGTGTTAGCCTGTACTTTAGAGAAGTAGATACCAAACAGGAGAGGACCGAGGACTGAACCCTGTGGTACTCCCCTTGTCACTGGTCTGAAGTTGGATTTAGAGTCTGCTACTTTTACAGTGTGGGATCTGTCAGTGAGCCAGTTGGCAACCCATCTTGTGACATAGGGATTTATACCTAGTTTAGTGAGTTTGTCTATAATTCTAGAGTGGGGGATGGTGTTGAAAGCCTTGGCGAGATCTAGATAGGCTGTGTGAACCACCTTACCCTCATTTATGGCTTTGCTGACCACTTCAAAGAAGTCTATCAGGTTTAAGAGATATGATCTGCCTTTTACAAACCCAAACTGGGTAGGGTACAGAGTTTGGAGATTGCCAATGTCATTGTTTATAAGTTCCATGATGATACGCTCCATAGCCTTGCAGACCAGGCTCGTCAGGCTAATGGGGTGGTAGTTCCCGAGGTCCGTGGTGGCTCCCCCTTTGTGGAGTGGGATAACCGTTGCTGTGCGCCATTCAGTAGGCACAAAGCCTGAGGTGAGGCCATGATTGAACATGGTACTAAGGTGGGGTGCCAGTTCGTTCTGTAGTTCATATAGAACGCAGCCTGGGATGTTGTCTGGTCCCATGGATGCTGTGTTCTTGGCTTTAGAGAATGTGTTTTTTACCTGTGCAGCCATGATTACAGGTACTTTGCATTCTTCCAGTATTGAGATGGGCCCTTTAGAGGATGAGAGAGGGGCAAAGTTAGCACTGAACCTATCTGCCAGGATGTTGGCAATATCAGTTGATTCTGTATATTTAGTGCCATTGTGCTGTAACTCAGAGCAGATCTGAGTGTTGCCATTGAGATTCTTGACATAGCTATAGAATGCTTTGTGGTTGTCTTTAGAATCAGTGGTGATTTTGTTTTCGTAACTAGCTTTGGAGGATTTTATGAGGGATCTCAGCTTCTTACTGAGGCTGACCACAGAGTTCCTCCAATCATGGGATTTTACTCTTTTTTGCAAAAGTTTCTTTCTTCTGTTGTAGAGTTTGTTTATAGCAGGGGGACCACCAGATCGGCTTCCTTTTTTTGGAGGATAGCATCTTGGTTCTGTTAGGGATTGCACAATCCATGCATTTGTGTAAGTGCTTATAAAGTGCAATTGTATAGGATTCAGCAGTCGTATCTCTATTGTCCATCAGCATGGGTGTCGTGAAGTTTGCCACTTCTGTCTTAAGAAGCATGAAGTTGGTTTTGTAGAAATTTTTTACGGTGGTTTCCCAAATGGGGGGTGGGGGTGGGATGTGGATGTCTAAGGTGATTTGCTTGTGGTCAGATCTGACCAATGAGGAATTGACCTCTGGTGTGGAACAACGGTTGCCCATGTTGGTAATGACCAGGTCTAGGATATTGCTGCCCCTGGTGGGGGTGTGGATAAGTTGATCCAAGGCATTGGAATTTATGAATTCCAGAAAACATTGAGCACAAGAGTTGGTACAGGAGTAGTTTTCCCAGTTAATGGTGAGGTAGTTGAAATCGCCCATTATTAGGGTGTTAGGTTGTACCCTAATATTTTCCAGTGTATCAAGAAATGAGGAGTGGGAATCCTAGGGCATGGTGGGGGATCTGTAGCAAGCTACAGTTTGCATTACGGTCTTGCCCAGAGTTAGTTGCACTTGGAAAATCTGAGATGCATAATGCTGAGCAACTAGCCTGGAGGTGTGGATATCCTTAATGAATATGGACACGCCTCTGCCTTTAGTGCGTCGGTCCAGGTTAGGTGGCCGAAAGGTGTGGTATAAATTATAGCCTAGTAATGCAGGGGTGCTCTCTGGAGCCTTGAACTAGGTCTCTGTCACTGCACAGATGTCGATGTTCTCCATTTTAAGGAGTGCCTCGAGTGAGTGCATTTTGAGGTTTTGACTTCTAGCATTAAGTAGCATTACCCTCAGATTTTGCTTGCTTGTACCTGTTATGGTGATGAATTTGTCATTTGAATCTTGCCTAAAAAAGGCACTATAGGGGTGGCAAGAGCCTTAGCCAGTATCTGGAATCCCAGGGGAAAGAGGAGCAGGCCATCTCTGGCAAAGCATCGTGGTTTGTCAGTCATGTCATCCCAGGCAGACAGATACTGGATCCCCTTAGAATGACACCAGAGGCTTAGCTAATTGTTGAAGTCAATCATTTTGTCCTTGTACTGTGGTATAATTCTGGGTGATGGCAGGATGCTACTCAGGGCTAGGGTCATACCTGCCTGGGCTACAAGATCAGAAAGCTCCTCCATGTCTCTTTTCATGTAGTCCAGGGAGATACGTCTCAGGTCATTTACACCAACATGGACAATGACATATTTGTACTTGCTGTGGAGTGACCTGAGTGCATGCATTATGTGGTGGATCCTGGCACCTGACAGGCAGCTGACGGTAACTTTCTCCTTGTTTAGCCTGGTGAGTGGAACATCAGTGTGCCTGACTATAGCGTCACCTATGACTAGAGTGTCGGGTACGTTGTTATGCCTTATGGGCTGTGGTTGAGTGGCACACTGAGTTTGTGGGCTATGTGTCATTTGGGTTGTGTTGGGGGTGGAGGTTGCTTGCATTTCTGCTTTGGATGTCCCTGTTGCTTGGGTAGATTTTTTTGAGAGCCTTCATGAATGTAGGTGTGTGTTTTGTGTTTCTATGTGTGTGTTTTGGTGGTGTAGATTTTGAGGGTCTATGTGATGAGTGTGGTGTGGTGCAAGTGTTTTACCTCTCCTCTTGACTGTCTAGTCCAGTCTTGGGTGGAGAGATCTTTGCTTCCAGTTTAGTTATATAAGTGCATCTCTCACAGGTTGAATTTTTGGGTGGTAGGAGGAGAGGGTTGTCTGTGTACATGAGGCAATTGCTGCATTGCCCCAAGATGCCCAGATTCATCAGGTAGACAGGAGAAAACACTGAAAGCTGACCCTTAGACATGCCTGGATAGGTGCTTATTTATTAAGTACTAAAAACTGTTTTCCTCTAGACAAGTGGGGAAAGTTGAGTGCTGTAGTAATTTGTAGCTTATTTAGTGCTTACAATGATTTCTGAACAAGTGCTGAGCTCAAAGAAACAGATTTGAGTAATGAAACTAGAAAACTGGCTAGTTCTAAGAAACAAAATTAAGCTAGAAGGCTTCCCTCCAACACAGAAAGGAAACTCCACTTGAGGAAGATTCAGTGGTATGTCAGGTGTCCATTTTGGGCACAACACTGTCACCTGCTGAACTTTCCATTTCCTGTCTTGCCTTTTGTGGGAAAGGAGTTTCTTTAGTGGATCAAATGGATATCTTTTAACCCAGGGTGCCACGTTTATTGTTCGTTCTCCCCATCAGGAAGTCTGTACAGATGCTTCAGACTGGTCTTTGGGAGCCTGTTCTAGGGACATAAAAGTCCAAGGAGTATGGTCAAGGCTGGCCAGGTACAAATATATAAATATCAAGGCAATTAAATCCCTGATCCTAGCTCTTCAATCCCTTCATCACCTCTGGTCTCCAAGAACCCTTAGAGTACTAACAGGCAATAGTACAATCATAGGTTATATCAACAAACCTGGAAGGATAAAATCCTATAATATCTGCAGGTTAGCCACGACAGCCAAAGTGATTGCTGTCCATCACAGTCTGTTCCTGCATGCTACTTGTATTTCTTCAGAGATAAACTCAGTGGTATATTACTTTGAGCATTCAAGACAGATCCTCAGAAATGGAAGTTAAACAGAAACACCTTCCTATAGATAGTCCATTGGTGGGGGACTCCCCTCTCAATCTGCAGCTTAAACTGTTCTGCTCCAAAGTCTCATGCACAGAAGCATGGAAAATGGAAACCTTGTTAATCACTATGAAAGCAAAATTCCTTTATGCCTTTCCTGTCGTTCTTCTAATTCCAGATGCACTTCAGAAAATCAAGAAGTACAATACAACAATTTTTTTGGTGGCTCCCTTTTCACCCATATAACTTTGGTTCTTCCTTCCGTTTCATCTAGCCATTACCACAAGTTAACCCACTAGATATACTCACAAAACAAAAGGGATTGTCTCATTCATCCAAGCTTGCAAACTCTCAGACTGGCAGTTTGGATGATAATAGTACTTATACACGTTTTCAGATGATGTGTTACAGGAGGGTAGAAAAGCAGCTCTAGAAAATCTTACAGTTCCAAATGGAAGTGAATTTCAACTAGGTGCCAAAAGAAAGAATAGAACCAATATAAAGTGGGTATTCCTCTTATCCTTGCATACTTGAGAGATGTGCTCAATTATGGGCTAGCAAACTGTTCCATTAAAGCACGTTTGGTAGACTTTTCTGCCTCTCTACCTGTTCATCTGCCACTTTCTTCACTTTTTCAGGTGAAGCCATTTCTAAAAGGTGTCCTACTCTCCAAGTCTCCAAGAAAAACTGTTCTCCTCCTTGGGACCCAAACTATGTACTAAAAAGTCAAGTCTATCCCTTTCAATCTGGTTCACTTGCTTCTTTAAAATTATGTACATAGTTTCATAGGTTTTTAGAAGGTTCCTAGGCAATGACTCTAGAGCCCTTACAAACCTTGCTATATTTATCCCTAGTTGCCCCAATTGTCAGTAGTTAGGTGAGTGAAGTTTGCAGAGGTAAGGGTCTATGGTAAGTTAATAATGATTTCTCCTGTCCAGGAGGGACATGGACACCACCCCAGGTGTGAATTTGTGGTCACCCATCCATTGATCTAGCTTGCATTTGAAAAAAGTCATGGAGGAGCTTTGTTTCACGTAAATTAAAAGTTTGTTACAGAGAAGTGGCAGTCTCTGGGAGATATATCTATCTCTCCAGCATGAGCTGTTCACATCAGAGGCAAGGTTATGATCCCTGGAGTGATTGACCCTCATGCAGTTTGATTTATGAATGTGTAGCATTTCCATTAGGGCCAGGTCTGCGACTGCCCTGTAAGAAAGGCACAGCTCACCCCTTAGCAACCTGTAGGAGACAGAATACAGTGACAGAGCTTTCAGTCTTTCTGCGTAAGACTTGTTTTGTGTAACCTGTAATTTCTTGGTGAGAAACTTCTGTAGTCTCTTAAATTGTTGCAGGTGTCTGGTGAGGTACATACAAAAGGGAGCATTGTACTCAAATATTGGTCTGATAACGGCCGAGTATAATGGAATTGTAACATCCTTAGAACTAGCTGTGATGCCTTTACTTAGAAGATGTGCCACACAGAAGGATTTCCGTACTACTATGGATACGTGGTGGTCAAAGTTCAGGATGCTATTAACCCAAGTACCCAGATCATGTACCACTGGCTCTACACTTAGGGGTTGCTGTATATAATATAATTATCAGGAATGTCAGCTTTCCCAAAGGGAATAATAATGCATTTTTTGCATTCAGCTTTAATCCATAGCTTTGGTACCAGACATTTGTCTGCATTAACCCTGTCTGCAATATATTACTTCATAGGAAGACTCAATGATTGCTCTCAATTTGAAATTTTCAGTGAACTTGGTTGGCCACAGGCTGTCCAAGTTTGCCTGGACATCTGAGAAATAAATTTGAAACAGTAAGTGGCCCAGCACAGAACCATGTGGTATGCCACTAGTGGCTGGTCTTTTGCTAGATGTGAAGTCACCCAGTTTTACAGTATGTGGCCTGTCAGTGAACCACTTGGCTACCCATCTGGTAATGCAGGGGATAATTCCCAGTTGGAAGAGTTTCTCTATAATACCTGAGTGAGGGATTGTGTCAAATGCCTTGGCTAGGTCAATATTTTATTATTTTATTTATTACATTTGTTAACTAGGTAATGTCCGACTGGGCCAGGAGCCCGTTTTCAGTGCAGACTCGGGAGAAAAGCTCCACAACAGTAACAATACTAACAGTGGTAATATACACATATGATACAGGTCAAATACAGATAACAGAGAATAGCAAATGTACAGAGAAACATTAAATGAGCCCTGAGACAATTGTATGAACAGATATGAGCATATTGCATGTTAATCCATAAGTAACACTTAGCAGAAAGCTAGAGATACAGCTTGTAAATGAGCAGCTGAAAATGAGTTATAGAGGACAAAGATGAAGAGGGGAATGGTAAAATTAGAAGCAGCAGGAATAACAGAAATATTTGGGAAGGAGCAGAAAGGAGAGATGTACATAGAAGGGGAGAGATATAGAAGGGGGGTTGGGAAATAATTAGCCTGGAGTATGGCAAGAGTGCAGCCAATGGCTGGCTGAGTATTCCTTTAGGAGTTGTTTGAACTCATCGCAGTTAGGATTTTTTACAATGGCTGGTGGAAGAGTGTTCCAAAGTTTGGTTATTTTGTGAGAAAAGAGGGATTTTCCATGATAGTTGTGGGAGTGGGTAACTCTTAGCATAAGTTTGTCAGAAGATCTGAGGGATCTGAGATTAGTATTAAGTTGGATTAGGTTGGAAATGGCATGGCAGTTGGGCAAGTTGATGGACTATTTTGTGAGCTAAGGTAAGTTGATTGAGTAATAAAAAGTTGGGGAGCTCTAGCCAGTTGAGCTATGAGAAAGCTGAACAGTGGTGAGATTTGTGTGGATGATCAGTAGTGAATTTAGCAATTTTATTGTAACATGATTCAAGATTGCTGAGGTCAGTCTTTCTCAGGTTAGTGAAAAGGAGAGATCCATAAAGGAGGGTGGATAGCAGGTGTGACCGAGCAGTGGCCAGCCTTGTGCTTTGTGTTAGGTAAGATTTTGCCCTGTATAGGGATCCAAAAGTAGCAAAGAAATCCTGAATTCATTACCACAGCAAAGCAAACATCAAAAAACTGCATTAAACATTTATAGTTAACATACTGGTGCTTATGGTTATAATAAGTGACCTTAGATGTCAGCCAAAGTTTTATTTTATGCTGTCTTTACTAAAGGAATGTTTTGTTTCATCTACCACTACCGGCTTTTAGAGTGTGATTCCTTGATTGGTCCATGAATCTTGTACTAACTTCTGCTTGGATAGTTACTCTAAGCTAAATGTTGCTTCCTGAATCTAAACTCTACTTTATATCTATTGATTGTATAATGAAGGCGTGTTTAATGCTAATATTATGATTGTCTGCTTACATTTATTTTAATCAATAGAAGGTTTTGCAATTCTAGTTCTGAAGAAGGCGAGTTTCACCGAAAGTGCTCATTGTTTCTAGGCCTGTTTGTTGTTTTATCATTTGCAGTGTTACGAAGTTTTTATCCATCCTTGACTCCACAGTATTTTGATGTTTGTTGTGCCATGGTGACGAATTCAGGATTTTTTGCTACTTTTGAAATATTTTGACCTGAATAGGGATCCAAGTTTTATGTGGACTTTTTTGATTGTCAGAGAAATATGTTTATCAAATTTCAGATGATCATCTATTGTTACACCTAGAAGTTTAGTCTAGTTAGTGGTTAATATCTTGGTTCCATTTGAGGAGATGATTCTCAGAGGGGACTGGCATGGTATGGATTTTATGTTTCTAAAAACTATTAATTTAGTTTTGTTGGGGTTTAGTATGAGATGACATTTGGAGAGATACTTTTCGGGTCTATATTAGAAGCACGAAAATGCTTCTAAGCGAATACAGAAACAGCGACACATATTCATCAAATCACATTTAAGTGATTTCATGAATATGTCATAGGGCAAGGAGATAGTTGGCCAACTTCATGGAGTTGCTCTTTCCTTCTCTATAGTGCGATCTCTGAGTTGGTATATTTAGTTAGTGGAGGTAGGGTTAGCGAATAGCCGCATACGTTTTTTCCCTAGGAAAAAAATTTGCTTACGTGGCCGTTCGCTATTTTTAGGTTTTGTGCATTGTGTTGACTTTTATGTAGTCGCACATATGTACTTTATGTCTTATAATATAGACCCTAATTTTCAATGTCCTGAAAAGAAGCTTGCATTTATATTTGAAGTTCCTGGGGTGAGGAGGCTGAACAGATTAGTGTAGCATCATAGGTGTATTGCACTGTGGAGGCTAGTTGAGTTGCAAAACAAAGGTTGTTTTTAAATATGATAAAGAGTAGAGGACCAAGTATCAATCCTTGGGGTACGCCAACTGAAATGAGGAGTAGGGGGGAAAAGAGTATTCACATTTAGTAGCCTGTTGTTGATTGGAAAGATAGCTATGGAACCAGGTTAGAGATGATGAACTGAGGCCATAGGATGAGAGTTTGTTTAGTAGTAGGCTGGTGGCACACAGTGTCAAAGGTTTTGGTCATATCAAGAAAGATGGCCGAGACAAGTTCATATATGATGAATGGTATCAGTAAAAGCTAATAGGGCAGTACTGGTACTATGTTTAGGTCTAAAGCTGTGCTGAGAACTGGAAAATAATGTATTACTAAGGAAGTAGTTAATGAGTTGATTGTGGATGCACTTTTCTAGGATTTTTGCAAGGAGAGAAAGGATGATTATAGAACAGAAGTTAGTTCTTTGGAAGGTCCACGTTTGTGAAGGGGAATGATGTGTGGTATTTTCCAGATAAGTGGGACATACTGTTCTGCTATAGAATGATTAATCAAAGGGGCAGGCACTATAAGGCACAGCAAGTTTTAGAAATTAATTTGGCAGTTTGTCAACAGCAGGACAACAGGGTTTAAGCTTGATAAGGAGAGTCTTTATATAGCTAGTTTGTATGGATGTAAAAGTGAAGGGGTTGGGATTTGCTCGATTAGGGTTGGGCACAATAAGTGGCTGAGGGGGCTGGCAGTCTAGTAATGTGGTGATAAAGTGTGAGTTGAACTGATTTTCTATAGGGTCAGTCTTGTTTGTAGTGACTGGGGCTGGGTTCTGGTATGACCGGGGCTGAGGAGATAGTTGATGCCAGAAATTTTGGGGATTGTTTAGGTGTTTCTGTTGACAGGTTTGGAAGTAATTTGTTTGTCTTTTTTGATTTTTTTTCTTAGCTAAATTTTGTAGTTGCTGATAAGTTAAGAGGTCTACCTTATCTTTAGAGATGTGGTAAGCAGACCAGGTTCTATCTCTGCATTTCAGTAGCTGTTTGGTGTCCTTGGTTAGCTAAGGAAGGGGCTGGGCTTTTGTGTGCACTTTCCTAGTGGAAGCAAGGATAGTAAGAGTTTTAAGGAATGTGTTGTTGAAGCATTGAACAGCTAAGTCTAAGCATAAGAGTTTAAAAGGTGTCCAGTCATATTGTTGTAGTAGCAGGTTAAATGTAGTGGGAGAAGTTTGTCTTACTATGGATGTATTTGCAAGAAGTGTTGCTTTGGGTATGCATATGTTTTCTGTATAGAAAGGTTGGAGAATGGCCGCTGAGGGATTCTGGAAGGCAACTGGCTAAGTAATTTAGGTTAGATTTGTTAGTTAAGATCCAATCTAATGTTGACTACATATTGGAGTGTTTGCCTGTATAAGTAGGACAGGTTATGGTTTGGGTGAAGTTGAAGAGATTTAGGATGTTGGAAGGGTTACTGGATGAGCAGGAGTGCCAATCAAGATTAAAATCTCCAAGAACTTTAGTTATTTGACTGAAGGTGGTAGATGCCCATTAAAGTCGATTTTCAATGATGGGAAGGTTTTTGCCTGGAGGAAGATAGGTGGCTATGATAATTATAATTTTGTTTGGGTTAATTTCAGGGTGAGTAGTTAGGATTTCAGAGTTGGGTAGGGGAACTGTTTAGTTGTACAACTTTGAGGGTGTCCTTAAACATAACAGTGAAACCACCACCTCTTTTGTTTAGTCTGTTATGCCTAATAATGTTATAGCCAGTTAAGATAATTTCTTTGTCATTAATGTAGGGCTATAAGCAGGTTTCGGTAATCAAAGCTATATCTGGTGAGTAGGTGGCTAGAGCAGCATGGAATTCACTAGCTTTTCTTGTGATGCTAAGGAGGTTAAAGTTTATGAGCAGGTTGGTGTTAGAGGTTTTTGGAAGGGGGGTAGGGATGGAAATGCATGGGTGAATGAATGGAGTTTACAGTGGTGGGAGATGTGGAAGGTTGTGAGCAATGTGATGAGTTATTAATGGGGCATGGGTTGGGATGGATGTCAACCTGGAGTTTAATTTGTGTTACAGAGTGTAGTAGAAGATGTCTAAGTGTGTTAATCTGTTTGTGATCAAGGACGTTGGGAAGCATATGTACTGTGCTCACTTCACTATAGTTTTTCAAATGGAGGGGTAGCAGATAGGCACTAGGACCCAGGGAAAACCCCATCCCAAACCGAAAAGAAAAAAAAAACTCTCAACTATCCGGTATTTTATGGAAAGTTCTGTTTTAGGTAAGAAAATAAGAGGGTGCCATGTATTCCTGAATGGCCCCTTTAATTCCGGTTTATCTTTCACTTAATTTGCATCATCATACAGTGCCAACATGCCCTGGGGTGTGTCATCAATGTGCAAGGATGAATGGGATTACATTAGACTCAGAGCCATGTGTTGAGTGAACAACTAACTATCGGGAAAGTAAAGCAATCGTTAACAGGCAACTTTGTGTAACTGCGAGTATGCGGCATTGCGCCAAAACACATTGGGAGGATTTCTGAAGTTTTCCTGCACCCGAATCCTCTGATGTAGTTGGGAGATTCAGGAAAGAAAAGAGCAATTAGCTTGACAGATTCCAATGCAGATGCAAGCTAACATTGACTCGGGAACGAACAGGAAGCAAAAGCACTGGTCCAGTCCATACCACCATCAGGATGAGATTGTAAAATTAGTAAGTAAAACAGAAAAATAACCCAGGCCAGGCAGCAGACAATATAGCATGGATATTATGGGATTGGATGTACAGGGCTCTTTGTGCTAGCAGAAGAGTTTCACTGAGTCTGTTGCAAGGAGATATTATAAGGTGCTGAAAGGTAGTATGAAAAAAACATTATATGCTGTTATCTAATACAGACTGTAGTAAGTCAAACATGTAGATTAAACTATAAATTTGAATTCACAGGGGTACTGAATTTGTATCTTCCATAACTTTCTAAGCACTTCTTTAATGCCTTAATGTTTTAGAACAATGTCTATAGATTATGTTATATTATGATCTCTGTAAACAAGCAACATCTTGTCACTTGCCTGTGCAGCATTACAGGCTTGGCAGTTCAGATGCAGTATGTGTTTTAATTTTGATGATGGCTGTTTTAGAACACAGTTAACTATAACACTTTTCAGAAACTGTTTCTTATTAAACTTTTTTTGTCTGCAGATTTTTCTTCTGTTGTACCCCAATTAACATTTATATCATTGGATACATTAATGATATTGATGTTAGTAATAATAGTTGAGGAAGGAAGTATTTACTGTTTTATATGTAGAGGCAAACAGAAAAAAATGAAAGACAACTAAATAAACGATAGTCACATAATGCAAAAGATACCTTGGTTAAGACTGCATTGGAAATACGTTGTCTAAAGAGAGCTAAGTGACAACTTAACGCTATCTGGAATGGGGGGGGGGCTGTAAGAAATCAAAATGATCTCCTGGTGCCCTGGTGTGGATTTCCCTTAGTTCTTTCTCCAGTATTGCTTCAGTGAGTAGTGGTGCTGCCTGTACCTATAATGTCTGCAGAAAGTGTTGTGCTAGAAGGGAGGGGAAGAGATTGTGGCTATTTCTGTTGTGTACTTGTGTACTGGCTGCTAATCCTTGTTTATTTTTTATTTTTATTTTACTGATCTCAGACTCTAGACTAACTGCTTTGTCTGGCTGTGGTTTTCTTCAGTAAAGTCTTCTGTTCTTTTCCTCTTGACAGAGAGCATGTCTCAGTCCTGAACATGTAGGGCAGGGTAAGGTAAGCAATTGTAACTTAGCAAGCATTTGAGAACAATGACATTTTTGAAGAAGTTTTTTTATACAAGCTGGCAAGTAGTATGTTTTATTATTTTGTGTAATCTGTTACCCACAGTTATTATATTAAACTGCAACAGCCAAGGTAGCAATTGTGTGTGTGTGTGTGTGTGTGTGTGTGTGTGTGTGTGTGTGTGTGTGTGTGTGTGTGTGTGTGTGTGTGTAGGATACATATGCATGCATTTGTGTACATCTAGTGATAGACCTGGCTTGTCAGGGGCAGTGTAACTTTGTTTTAATCTGTAGACAAATACCAATATTTTTATTTAAAGATACACACTGCATGAGGAGCAAATAACTCTTCTGGCTGATGTTCTTGCTGGTGACTGTTTGGTTATTATTTCTTTAATGTTCCTTATTCTCAAATTTCAGAAGTGTGCAGAGAAGGTCTCCATACTTTATCTAAGGTATCATACTGTCTAGGCAAAACAAGTTTAAATATGTTTCTAAAATGATTTTTTTCCACTTTCCTCAAAGTCAAATATCAGGCAGGTGGCTATCTTTTGTGAGTAGGGGTACAGAGTCATGCTGTATATCCACATTTGATGGCAACAAGTTATATTATATTACTGTCACTGTATATTCTTTTACTTTTGTTAAAGTCTAATACCAGACAGGTAGACAAAAAGTAGCTGGCTTAGGGGTAAGAGAAAAGAGGCATGCTGTTGTGGGTATGGCAGCAATAACTTGAAATTTATGATGATGGGCATTTGATCTTTCATGTTCATTCCAATATAACAGCATGGAAGTGCACAGAAGGTAACTAACTTTTTATTTTTTGAGGGTATTAAGGCAGGCACTATTTCCTGATATTGTTTATGTATCCTTCAAACCATTCATCTTCACAGTTTATAGGGGATGATTATTTGGTCATCTTTTAACATTAAGCTTTGGGACTAACCCAGTCAACAAAGAATAGATAAATAAATAAAAAATGTAGAATGAGAACAAGAGTGATGCTGGGTGTTAATAGAAGCATGAGTGGTGGGAAGGTGCAGAGGAAAAGAGATGGAAGCAGTCAGTTAAGAGAGAATTGTTTATTGAGTACGCTATCAAAAAATGGAAGTATTGAGAGCTAGATGTTAAGCGAGAAGAATGGGAACAGGGGAGTGAGAAGGAAGGAGGAGGATGCAAAGAGGAGTGTTAAGGGGGTATGGTGAGGAGCTGGGGTAGTTGGATGGAGAAACTGGAACAGAGCCTTTAAATTGCATTGGTTAAGGTGTTCAAAAATTGCTGGCTAGTGATGGCATAATTATTTTTAAAGAAATTAGGTAGCAGCTGTAATATGTTACATGGGTTAAGTTATCATTCTACTAATTAAGTGAGGTAATGTTTTAGGCTTTCCTGAATTGCAGTGGAGTGAATTAGTTCTTACAGCTGGCATTATAGTTTTCCAGAATATGGTGTTTAATATAGAAAAGGTGTGGTTAAATCACACAGTCAGGTACTCTGAGCTTAACCATTTGAAAAAGGAAAGGGGAAGGAGGTCTTATTGATGTTGAACGTTAATATTGTGAGGGGTTTGATGAGATCTGTAGATAACCATGCTGCTGGCATAGACAGTGATGCAGAGACTTGGGAGGTCTGTTGGGAGTCTTTTGAAGTAAATGAAGAAATGCAGGCATGATAGAATGGAGCCCCAGGGGACTCATTTGAGTTGGGAGCTTTGGTTGAGGATGAATAGCCTATTTAAACTTTGAAATTATGGTTGGAAAGAAAGATGAGGAAGTATTGGAAGCTTGGCTTGAATACCATGGGCTAGAAGGGTAGTGTGAAAGAGTGGCTGGGCTACCATGTCAACTACTTTGGTTAGATGTAAACAATTGCTACTGTGACTTGCTGTTTGCTGTATCCACTTGGAAGTCATCACTTACTGTCTCAATAGCTGATGTTGTGGTCCTTTTGGCCCAGAATCCATGGTGGTTGGGGAATAGGAGTACTTGGTCAGCAACACACTTAATCTAATTTTTTTTGGCACTTTACCAAGCATTTGGAGTATTGAAATGGGTGTGCATTTGGGTTGTTTTTGGAATCTGTTTAGTAATGGCACCGTTCTATATTTTAGGAAACATACTGCAGCATAAGAGGAGTGAATGAAATAGTTCAGCATTAGATTTTATAAACCACAAGCTTCTCTTGTATTGTGGCCAGTATGATAAGTAACACACTAAATGCTGATGTAGGGTCTGCAGAGTTATAATATTGTTTTGAAGGTTGTCACCGGGAATTTTATTGATTATGTTTTCAATACCAAACAGGTAGAGCTTGGGACACCGTACGTCTGGCGATGGAGAGTTTATTGGCATTGGAGGTGACATTGCATGAATTTAGTGAGCAAGCATTCATGAGAAAGAGGTCCTTTGATGGTTATTCAAGAGTTGCTAGTAAAGACACTCTTCTATTCTCTGGAAATATGATTTAAGCAGTGCAGTGAGTGAAGTCATTTAGAGAATTTGTGACAAGGAATTGTGGGGAGAATCTGGTTAAGATAAAAATAGAGAATGCTAACCTGTGACCTGGCCATATTTCCTGTAGTCAGTATGAATAATACCTGGGGTCCCCTGAAAAGAAGCTTCTGGCCTAGAGGGACTGGCCTGATCAATGATAGATTGCTAGATAGATAGATAGATAGATAGATAGATAGATAGATAGATAGATAGATAGATAGATAGACAGATGGACAGATAGACAATCTGATCAGGCAGTACTGCTGTATTCAACATTTTTATATCACAATGAGTGATCGGTGCACTTTTCTGTCACTGGTAGCTATAGTTATCCTGGTTTATTTGACATATTGTATGTACCTATGTAAATTTGGTGTATGAATATGACATTCAGTGGTTAGTTGGGTAGATTCCTTGAAATTCCTTGGTGTAGTTATAACTGTGTGAACTGAATGGACCGCTGTGAGTAGCCAGCTTGACATGGTACAAAGATTATTTGTGGGACAGCAATGTGACTTCTCGAACTGTAACACTACAACAAGAGGCCAGTCATGTGAGCACTTGTATGATGGATGTTTGAGAGCTGTGCCACGCAGTGTTAAAAATGCACTCATGAGCGCTCATCTGGATTCAGTTAGCCATAATGTAAATGTGGTAATCTACTTTAAATGCTTTTCCACACTTGAACTGAAATATCCATTTTTGTTTTATTATTTCATCATATAAATGATTAGCATCCTGGCGTGTATTTGCCAGGTCTGGGAGAGAGAGCAACACTGTGAGGGGGATGTGGCTTGAACAGCAATCTGTAAGGGATGTGGGTGGAGATCAATGTGTTGACGTGGGTGTGGTTTGGTGGTGGGGCAGCAGACTGGGAGTTGTGAGTACAAATCTTAAAATCCTGGATACACCCCTGTTTGTAATATCTGGAAGCTGATGAAATAGGGGGGTTGGTGTGCAAGTGTTTGAAAGGTAAGAGGAGAGTGGTTGAGTGGTTATAGAGTTGTGGGTTAATGTTAGAATAATTATGAAATTGTGAGTAATGAGTGGACAGTGGAAGCACTGCAGAGTGGAAATGTATGATTTGGTATGAGTGGAGGGGGTGGAGCTATAGGTGAGGTAAATAAAGTGGATTAGAAGAGTATTGGTTATTATGGAGTAGTAGAAATAGATGGTGTGTGTATAGGTGTGATGGTGGAGTAGAGTGAGAGAGAGGGGAGAGGGTAGAGTGAGTAGGTGGAGATTGTAAAGGATATGGAGAAGCAAAGGTGAGGATCGGTAGAGTGAAGTGTAGGGTGTATTTACGTTAGGTATAAATGTAATGAAAGCAGGGGTGTGTGGGAAAGGGGGTAGGGTAGAGGAGTGGAGTGAGCCCAAGTGGACCGCAAGGGTGAACAGAGTGGGTAGGACCTAGAAGGGCTCCATGTGCCAAAAAAATCAGTAAGCTAAATGTTAGAGATATAGCTAATGTTAAATTGTTTGGATTTAAATGTGCATACTAATTAGGGGAGGGCCTTGTCACATGTCTCTGTAAACATAAAAGTAGAGGTAAAATGTGATATTAATAGGGAAAAGTGGACCGATAGTGGAGTAACAAACACACCAGAGTTGTAAGAGATAGTAATAAGGGGCAGCATGACCTGGTGTGGAGGGAAGGGAGTTGGGGAGACTAGGAGATAGCTGGGCCACTAGATAAAGCTAGGCATCCTATGGAGAGGTCACTATGAGGGCTATGACTTGGGCAGAGAGGGGGTGAAGCAGGGAAAACATTCTGAGGACCACTAGGTACAGGCTCACAGTGTGGTGATGTTCGGGTAGCTGCTACACATGCAGTAGCTACTTATAGTATCAGTTTATATTGAATAAACATACATTAGTAGATGCTCAAATTGCAGGATGCATGAAGGGGTCCTTATGAACAGAAGATCCTCCCAAGCATGATAACAGACTCTCATGTACTTGAGGTATGAACTTAAGATGAGGGTAAAAAGTGAGGTGTGTAATACCTTAATGAGGCAGTGTATTATGAAAGTCCCAAATGTTGTAAGCAGGCCACACACACATGGCAACACTCTTACATCACAAACAGCCAAGAAGATAAGCTATGGGCAGGCAGAGGGACAGCAAGATAGGTAGTATGCATTGCCTTTCCCTCTTCTAGGTCTTTGGTGACTTTCTCAAAGAATTTAACCATGTTTAACAGGCATGATCTACCTTCAATGAATCCAAACTAGGTTGGGTCCGGAGATTGGAGATTACCTATGTCCTTGTTAATAAGGTCCATAATGATTTATTCTATGGCCCTGCATGAGGTTAGTAATGCTTATGGACTACAGTTCCCAGGGTCAGTTAATGGTCCCCCTTTGTGCAGAAGAATTACTGTTGCTGTCTTCCATTCTGTAGGAACATAGCCAGTTCACAGACTGTGGTTAAACAGGGATCCAAGTGGCTCTGTTAGGTTATGTTTTAAGCTGTTTAAAAGGCAACCAAAGATGTTATCTGGTCCCATCCATGTTGTGTTTTTGGCCTTGGAGAGCACCAAAATGACCTGCTATCTTGAGATAATAGGCTGAGAAATGGTACAGGGATACCCTGGGGGATGACTAGAGAGGACAGGGGGGTAAGGTTTGCTCCAAATCTGTCAGCTAGCAGGTTGGTTATTACCTCCAGTTGAGTATGAGTAGTGCCATCTACAACTAGTTCAGTACATAGCTGGGTATTCCCTTGTGACTATCCTTAGTTAGGGAGGCTATTTCTGCTTTGTAATTAGCTTTGGAGGACTTGACAAGATTTCTAATTTGTTTTTTTCAAGCTAGAGAGGAATTGCTTCCTCTGCTGAGCCAGTTCCCTCTTATTCTTGGACATTAGGTTCTTTCTCTTGTTGCATAGCCTGTTTATACTAAAGATCCACCAGGGTGGCTTGTTTTTTTTTTTGGCAAGACCTTGTTTTAATCTGGTCAGGTACAGCTGATTCTATACAAATGCTTAAATGGTTATACAGGGCATTGGTCTACACCTCTGCATAGGAGTCCATGTTATCTGCATTTGAGAGGGCTTTGAACCTTCTGAGACCATCACTTAGTGGAGGTCATTTTTCTTTGAACATTTATTTAAGTGTTTTTGAGCTTGATGGGGTATCTGGTCTTAAAATTACATTAAACAAGACTGATTTATGGTCTGATCTTGCCAAGGAGGACATCACACAGGGAGTGGTGCAGTGCTCTCCCATATTAGTGAGAACTATGTCCAAAACATTCGAGCTTCTTGTGGTTGTGTTGACGAGCTATCCCAGAGCATTTGCATTGACAAATTCCAAGAACCTCTCTGACAACATGTTTGGGATCATGTATGTTTCCCAGTCAATGGTAGGATAATTAAAATCACCAATGACTAAGGTGTTGGGCTGCATGACAATTTACTCCATGGATGACAGTTTTGTTGGTGGCTTTAACTTCAGCTAAAAGAGTTCTCAGTGCTACAACATTGTATAGCTTCCCCTCCTTTTCTGATTTTTCATACAGATAGGATTTCTTTTAGGACTAACCCTTTCTTTATGCCCAAAGTTATAAATGAAATGTTTTTGAACCAGTTCATCTAGTTACCTATTTTCCCCATTCCTGAAATCAAGGGAAAAGGAATGCTTTATTAAATGGACATTCACAGGTAGCTTAGATTCTATCCAGACAAAACTAAGCTCTTCAAAAAATCATTTCAGCTTTTGTGTCTTATGGGGATTAAAAAAATACGTTTTCCTGTTTCCAAACAGACCATTTCATGACTTTATCTTGCCATATTTTTTGTTACACTTTCCATAAGAAAGCCCTTCAAAGCAAAGTCAAAGCTCATTCTTTTAGGACTGTTGCTTCATCTGGTTTCTTATTCAAGGGTCTTAAGAAGTATTCTAGAAGCAGCCACTTGGTCTTCCACACCTTCACAAAACATTACAAGGTTGTTGTATTGTCTAGGAATAAAACTATCTTTGCCAGATCCACTGTTTAGGGTATGTTGGACTCCCACCCTTTTCTTCACTCCTCCACCCATTTCATACGTAAGCTTGGGAAATACTGCAACAGTGATCTAGTGAAGAACACAGTACAGTTGTGTAAGAACTTACTATAAGACTAGATGACTGAATACAGATGCAGTATCTGCACCATCTCAATAAATACCAAAATCCAGAGCAAAGGAGAAAAGCAAACCAGTTCAACTGTAGCTCACTGCCAAATTTATTCAAAATAAAAGACGAAAAACATATTAGAGCAAGTTCTGCAGGACAGTAAAGGAGAGGACTGGGAGGCCCGGCTTGAGTATAAGGAGCTATTGTGGCAACTTAAACTGAATGCCACAAAAAACCCAGGCCTGAATGACAGTGTCAGCATTGCTAGTGTCCTTAAATTAAGAAGGGCTAAATTATAAATTATAAAATTATAATTTATAAAAGTACAGTTTTTATGGCTGAGTCCATTTTATACAACAGATAGTTTTATTTATTTATCAACTAATAAATTTCATCACTTTTTGTAGGCATTTTTTGCATAAAGTGTATTGAACACACACACTGTGATTTTATAGGTTCTATTTATTCATTTACCCACTTTAACATAGATTTAAAAAAAAAGATTTTTAGGATTGATTAATGATGCATTAATGTTTTTCAATGTTTTTTAATGTTTATCAATGTTTTTTAACATTTTATTGTTTTACAGAAGTGTTTTTATCACTGCATGGCTTACAATTTTTTAAGAGCATGGCTCAGTGGTTCTGTTTGCACTAGGTTATCAATTAACAATGTATTTGCCTATTAATTTATTTGCCTATCAACTAAGCTGTTAACACATTTGATCATGTGATATTATTACTTGTAGTATATAAATCTGTGTTTTTGTGAGTGCAAACTCATCTTGAAAAAGCCTGGTACTGATCCAGGCGAAAGCGCTTGATCTCATATGTTTTTCATCTTTTATTTTGAATAAATTTGGCAGTGAGCTACAGTTGAACTGGTTCGCTTTTCTCCTTTGCTCTGGATTTTGGTATTTATCTGCACCATCTCTCCAAAACCCTTTTCTCTTTTTTCTTTGGCCTACCCTTTCCTGTCCCCTCCCTCTGACTTGAGTCTTGTTCAGGGGCGGCCCATGCTATCGGGCTGCCGGACTGCAGCCCCCTCAACCAAAAAAAAGAAAAAAAAAAAAAAAGAAATTTTTTAAAATTCGCGGACTTCGCGCATGCGCAGTAGTCCAGACTACTGCGAGTCTACTGCGCATGCTCGCGGCAGTCTGGCAATCCAGGTAGGGAAACATAGGAGACGTCTGTGCACTTTTAAAGTGCACAGACTCACTGGGAAAAAGCGTCGGGGCCGGACTGCAACAGCAGCAGTCAGCGTCGGGACTGTGGATTAGGGTTTGGATCGTGCGAATCTCGCGGGTCTTTGCATTATTGCGCGGGCAGCATTTGGATGTACGTTGGATATTATGGACAGCCGGGACAGGTAAGTGTGTTTGTTTGACATTATGGTGCTTTTTACTATATGAAGTTATGCTTATTTACTGTTTGAATAGATGGTGGTGTGTGTATGTATGATGCTTTTTACTGTGTGCATGTATTTATGATGCTTTTTACTGTTTGAAGGTATGGTGATTTCTGAATAGGTATATATATATATTTCAGCTAGTTTTATGTGGTGTGAATGTAAAGGTTGTTTAAACCCATGTTTTAGTTCATTATGCAGGAGTTGAATGTAAGAATATGTGGTTTTCTCTCTTTCCTGTCTTGTCTTTGGGACCATGCAGATATGCTTTTGTATTCGAGTGAAGAACAGATCACTCACAAGTTTTGAAATCTTTTTCAAGGACATTGGTTTTCTGTTTTTCGTGGTAACGCTGGCAACAACTGACTCATAATGCTGGCAAAAGTTGAGTCATGCTTCCTGAAGTTAATATGGAATCTTAACTCCTGCATCACTAGAACAAAATAATCTCTTGCTCTCGTTCTCTATATTGCTATGGCAATTTCAACAGTAAGTTTACAGCATACTCTTTGTTTTGTTACCTACAGAATTATAAAAGAATCACTCATGTTTTTGTTTTATCTAGCCAAGTTACTTCAAGAGATCTACACCCCCCCCCCCCGGTCACACTTTTTGCAGGCCCATTCAAGGCTTGAAAAAGTGTATCTATTATTTTGCACATACCAAGCTGTTTTTCAGTACATTTTTAACATAATGTCTGAGTTATCACTGCGAGTGAGTGGTTTAAGATTTCTACTTTACAGCTGCAGGGGTCAGTTTTGAAGTGTGAGCAGGCTTTGAAGTCAGAATGTACTCAAATTCCCCTCAAACTTTGCAAAAACATGATTGGTGATTGGTAATCCGATTTTCTCCATATATTACATTCACCTTTGTACATGAGGCCCAGTTCACGAGTGAAAGGGTCCAAGAAGGAGTATTTCACTTATCTGATTAATAAATCAAAGATTTGACTGTTTGCCAGTTTAGCTTTCAAAACAGCTGCAGCGGTACACTGCAAAGAGGGCCCCTAGATACTTTTATACATTCTTGTTGACTGTATAGAGGTGTGTGTGTGTGTGAAAATGCCCAGGTGCTCATGGTGGTGTGGTAGGGAATACCTCAGGCTTGAACCCTGTACCCTGTATGCAGGTGTTAAAGACTCAAGTTCCCTACCCACCACCATTTGTAAAAAATTGCAGATTTTTGCCTCATATTTGATCTGATCTGTTCCTCATAATATCTGTGGTTTGTAAATGTTGCAATGCTTGATATTTGATGGTGTAGTAGTAGCATTGTTGCCTCACAGCTGCAGGTTCTCAGGTTTGATTCTTGGCTGGGGTTCCTTCTTTGTGGGGTCTGTATCGTCTCCCTGTGTTTGTGTGGGTTTGCTTTTGTGTCCTCCCATGTTACAAAGACATGTATGCATTATTTCTTCCTGGGCCTCTGCTGAAAATGTTTTTTTTGTTCCAAGTCAGACTGTCCTGATTAACAAATGTTAAATAAAATTGACAGGCATTTGAATTTCAGACTTCAGGTTTCTGAATGTTTAATTTCTTACATATTTGATGGTGCAGTGGCAGTATTGTTGCCTCATAGCTACAGGATTTGTGGTTTGATTCTTGGCTGGGGTGCCCTCTTTGTAGAGTCTGCATCTTATCTCTGTGTTTGTGTGGATTTTCTCTGGTGTCCTGCCATTTTACAAAGACGTGTCTACAGTATTTCTCCCTGGGCCTCTGCTGAAAATTGTTTTTGTTCCATCAGAAGTAAAATTGACAGGCATTTGAATTTCAGACTTCATAGTCTTCAGAAAATACATAGTAAAACAACTTTTTATTCTAGCAATAAATATATAGTAATGCAACCTTTTATTATAGCAATTTTTTAAGTTTATAAGATGACTATTTGAAATTTTTCCTTATTTTTGGGACTGTAATACCCTGTTAGTGGCTTTGTCCAGGTTTTTTGTGCTAAGGTTGACAGCTATGGTGAGAACTGAATTCATTAAATGATAGCCATTTAAGTTTCAGTCTTCCTCTCGTTCACAAAACAGCTGATTTGGCGTAGTGGTATGTTGCTCTTGACAGTTTTGCACAGGGACCTTGTCTGTAAAATGTACGGTGGTAACATAGCATTTTTCTTTCACAAAGCAGGTGATTTGGCATAGTGGTATGTTGTTCTGACTCTATTTGCACAGGGAGTTTGGCAGTAAAATGGTGGTAACACAGCATTTTATTCTAGCAGCTTTCCAAGATTATACAAGCAATGTTTAATGTGTCCCTGGTTTTTGCCCTTTTGACCCACCCCAATAAATTTGGCTTTTTCCAGACTTCTTGTGCTGCGAAGTTGAGATGCAGTTGAGTATTGAGTAGATTTTACAAGGAGCTGAGAGCTGCAGGGGAAGAGAAGTATAGTGCTAATAGCACAACAGGCTGTGTACTTGCTTTTGATGCAGAAGGTTGTTGGTTCTACTCCCATAAGGGGTGAATGCTGCCGTGCTGAAAGTTAAGATATTAATTATGAGCCTGTTATCAGTTTGCCATCCATTTCCTATTGCAATATTACTAGCTTATTTTTAATGTAATTTAGGCAATTTATTCCTCAGGGGCATCAGACACTTTATTGTTCGATGAAACCATGAAATATAAAGGTGACTGCTAGCAGCAACCTCTTCATTACAGATTTATTTAACGTGGAATTATTTAGATGACTTTTTTACTACTTCAGAGATTGTGCATATTTACTGATAATGGTGGACTGTAGAATTGTGCATATTTACTGATAATAGTGGACTGTAGAAGTTTGAGTAGACTTTTATGATGGAAATGTTCTGAATTGGGCAGTTTTGTTTCATTGTTTACTGGAAAAATGTTCAAAGCAATAAGAAGGTGTATCAAAGAGCACATATATGTTTCATATGCAAGGGGCCTATGATTTGAAAACAGCCCAGAATTAATTTTTATCTGTCACAGGTAAAATGTATTTTCTTTGAATGTGGGTTTTAATGTTGTTTCAATGAGTGTGAGTTTCAAGGGCAGAGAAGTTTTAATGCCAAGTTTGTTTAGCAGATGTCTTAGTGTTTGTGCTGTAAAATGCAAAATAAAACTTTCAAATGAAGTTCAAATCATCATAGAAGTAAGTCAGTATGCACATTACTGTTTATGGTAAATGGAGTGAAATAGCAAAGTAATGAATCATTGGAATGGCTGCAGGGGGAGGCTCCATTTGACCATGGTTTTGTGAGGGGGAAGGGCGGCAAACTTAGACAGCCCCAGCTGAACTATACCTCCCAACTGTCCAGATTTTCAAAGAATGAATAGATTTTTTGCTTCTTATTTTTGGTTTGTTCCTCATAAAATTTGTGGTTTTCTGGCAAATCATTTAGGAATTAAGTCACTAAATAATGACACACTAGTTTCAGACTTCATAACCTACAGAAAAATGAATGCTAAAGTAAGACCTGTTCTATCAACTGTCCCAGTTTATACAAGAGCAATTTTTAGTACTGTTTATATGTTCCCCCAATATATTTGGCCTTGTCCAGATTTATTACATTAACAGGTTGAGAGGTACATGCAAATTGCTTTATAGAATTAGGCATAGCCAAACCTCTCAACTGTCCCTGAATTTGGCTCAAAATGTTGCTCTTCCCCTAATAATCCCTCTGCAAAATAGCAATTTTGGAAGAAAACATGGAGGGTTTACAATTAAGAAATAACTGTAATAATCAGAGTTATAGATTACTTTTATTTCAGAAATGCATGTAGACTCTTTTATTTTGTCAGCTGCTCAAGTTAGCAGTACTAATATTAGTGTGTCCCTTCTTTGACAGGTTCCCAGCTGTATTGTGTGGCTATTTTATATTGTTGCATCACATTTTTGGTCCATTTTTCATAAAATTGTGTTTTTTTGGCAAATTAGTGGTAAATCATTAAAGACTGAAGTTAGAAAATAATGACAGACATTTGAGTTTCAGATTTCATATCCTTCATAAAATTCATACTAATGCAAGACCTACTATTCTATTATCTTTATATTTATCTTTATATTATTATCTTTATATTTAAAAATTGTCCTTATTTTTGGGCCTTTGTCCCACTTCTATGTATGGCTTTGCCCAGATTTCTTGCCCTGAGGGTGAGAGGTATGACAAATGTGTTAGGGCCAATCACCGTCAGCCAGAGACATTTCAAATTGTGACATACTTGTTGCACCCCACTCCCCCATGTAGTGACTCTGGATGTGTCCAAGCAAAGCAAGGAGCAGTTATGCAGTGTAAATGTGCAGCGTATCCCCCCATACAAGGTAGACACAAGTACTACAGTGGCTTTTCATCTGTTCGATTTTGCAGAATGGTCTGGTTTCTGTCATATTTTTGTACTGTTGATTTATGCTTATTACTCAAAGTGCCTGTTGCTCTGTGTTTTAAGTAGCAATGCTTTAATGACCATCAAGTAAGCTTGTCTGAGATCATAATGTGCAAGTAAGCTTTAATAAGCATACTGTTAAAGAATTGCCAACATTGAAGCCTTTCTGTTGTTGCCATGCAGAGAATACTTAACTAGATAATGTATAAACATTGGATATTGAAATGCATATGACAGTATTTGTAGTAAAGGACTGGATTACATTATTTTAAGAAGCTCATTACACTTGTTGGAGACTTCTAGTGATCTCTGAGGGCTTTACCAGTAAACTAAACAGAATGCCATTCATGTGTGGTCCATAACCTGTACAGTAATAATTTAAGCAATGTATTTTGAGCTTGTTTCTTGTTTGCTTTTCATTTTTACTTTGATCATGTTTTCCCCATGAAACAAGTAGATAGTTGTCAGGCAGCAGGTCTGTTTTGGATAATTAACATTTTTACAAGTGGGGGCATCACATAGATTGCTACTTTCAGCATGTTACTTGGTGCTTTAATAAAGCTGAATATAAATTATAATTAGAACTGCAGTGCAAGGAGAAGTAGTTTGAGTTGAGTGCTGCTTGTTTTTCTTGTACTTGATTTTGACTGGCATTCCAGTAATGTATTTAAAAAGGAATTTATTTTTTCATGCCTCACAACATTTTTGGTTCCATCTAGATATTAAGTAAGCTGTCATGCACCCAATGCATTTAAATATTTTTTATTCTTTTACACTTCATTTGTCTTGATTGGACTGTCATAATGAGGGTTTGGCACCCAGGGCAGCATATTTAATTAAAGTTAGTTTTTGTGGTTTTGAGCATAGCTCCTCCCCTTTTTAGTTGGCTGCACCTCTTCCTATTGACCCCACCCATTCAGCTATCCCCTGCAGCCCCCCTTTGATTTGAAGTCACCAGCCGCCACTGGTCTTGTTCTTACTTTTTTCTTAACCTCAGTCTTCTATTTATGCAGCAAAGAATATTGAAGAGCTTACTTGCATGTACTGTTGTGCATAAGTCGTAAGTCAGATGTACTGAGCAAGAGGAAGGCATTCAAGCTTTGGTATATTGGCTGGATGTACAGAATCTTTGGCAAGATACTTCCTAGTAGTCAGTGATGCTGCAACAATAATCTATTCAGATATCTACCGCTCATGATAAGCTTTTATACTTTTTTATACTGGGAAAAACTGGGTAATGTCCGGCTGGGCAAGTAGCAATTTTTTAGCAGAAACCCGGGGAGAAAATCTCCATAGCAATAATACAAAAAAGATTACAAACCTTTTTAAAAGATTTACAAACAATATACAAAAAGTTTTACAGTTGCCAATAATCACAATTTACAAAAAAGGGAATGTAAAACAAAAAACATTACACTTCCTAAGCCTTACTACTGATAGTAACATGAAACTCATTAGATATATAACTAAAAACTATTGTGGTATTTTTGTTTGGTAGAATTAAGACAAGAATTCAACAGAATAGAAAAGATTTGAATCGAAGGCATGAGAAACTAGCCAGCAGTATTACAGGAGCATAGCTATTGTTGAGTAAAATATTCCTTTAGGAGTTTTTTGAAGCTATGATGATCTGTGTTTTTTAAGATATTCTAGGGTAATAGATTCCACTACTGTTTGGCTACTTTGAAGGAGAAGAGAGAGTCACCAAAGTAATTATAGGACTTTGCAACCTTGAGTATAAGTTTATCAGATGATCTAAGGGTCCTTGGGTTGGTATTTAGTTACACTAGGTTGCACAGTGCAGGCCAATTTTCAGGTTTGTGGATAATAGCGTGGGCAGTAGCTGACTGAGGACTAATAGATTGGGAAATTCAAGTCAGTGTAATTTTTGAAGAGAAAGGCAATGATGGAGATTATTTTCTGAAGAAGTCTTGTTCCACTATCAGTGAAAAAATGCTAAAATTAAATTATAAGTGGTCCTACTCATTCTCCAGTGTCTCGCTACAAATTTTGTTGTTAAGGCTTACTACACCCCATATGCAAGGGATAACTCTCCTACAACACCTATCTCAGTATAAGTGACTTCTGAGGTCACTGCACTTTGGTGGTGGAAGGTGACACCTTTCTGTGATCTTCACTGACCAATGATAAGTTTCAGCCAGCTGATCATCATACAGTGATCACTGTCTAATTCAGTGACATAGATCACAGGTTTAAATTACAGTAATTCCAGATAGAAGGGCTGATAAATATTAATTTGACCTACAATGCATGAAACAAAACTTCTCAGCCATCCAGTCTGTTGCCTTAGTTGTTGCAAAGATGGCATACAAGTAACACAGTGCCTTAAAGTGCAGGAAGCTTTGTCTTATACACTATTAATTGCTTACATTAAGGGGTAAAGGAATATGTGAGATAAGTAATTCTGGACACATTTAAACACCTTGCAAATCAGTGCTAGATTTTATGCATACTGATCTGAATTCAAAACGAGTTTAAATTTCTTTTGTTCTTTTTGTTGACACGCTGTGCATAAATATACTGAGTAAAGTCTTCCTAAAAACATAGTATGATTTAAATATTATTTATAATGCTGATAGTATATATATATATATATATATATATATATATATATATATATATATATATATATATATTTGCATCCACATTAAAACCAATGAGTTAAAATGTTTTATAAATTTGATTTTAGGAGAAAATGGTATCCCTGGTCCTAAAGGGCAGCGAGGTTGTCCTGGAGTATGTAAAGAAGGTCCACAAGGCTCTACTGGTGACCAAGGCCGAGACGGGCTTCCAGGCCCACAAGGTAAATATTCATTAGTCACGTGGACATATATTTACACACACACACGTATACACACACAATGACACACGATAGCCTGTAAAGAAAATATTATTCACTACCACACAGTGTTACTCTATGTCTCTTGAATCAGTTGGTATTTAACAGTTCGTCTTAACCTAAAGAAATTATTTAACAAATAGTTCAACCAAGTGTTTGTTAAACCCAACAACATATTCTTCAGATGCCTGAACATATGCTGTGTTTACATTGAGATGGGGAGTTTATAAACAGCAAAAGCAAAATACCCCTGAAAAAGCAATGGAGGGTAGTTTAGTGTCACAAGTACAAAGCTGGAATCACAGAAGCAAGTTTATATTTTTGCCCCTTTTGGTGAAGAAAGTAAACCATGCCACCTCCATAAATACCTCTGTTAAGGCCTTCTGCAGAGTACTTTAGGAATACAATGGCTCCATCATAGTTTTGGTTTAATGGTAGCATGCAGAAACTTTGCAAATGGGGTCAACTGTATTTATTTGTAAGGCTATTTGTAATGCTAGTAACAACTGGGTAGGGTCATTAAGACCTACCCCAGAAGATACGCCCAGCAATGGTGTCTGTGAGCAGGTAACTGTTGGATAGATCACCCACGTAACCCTACTGATCTCAGTTCATGTAGGCTACATGGTGCAACTGTGTGGCTTCATTACCTGCAGTGTTCATTGTAGGTTTCAGTTGCAGTGTCAAATTGGTGATAAGAATGAGAAGATGGATTTAACCAGCCTACTCAAAAGCAATGGAAATTTGCTTTAAGGGTGTGACACCAGGGAAATACTGCCAGTCCAGCTATCTAAAATTTGCAAATAATTGTATGTCACTTGAAAATATTAATATGATTTGTATAGAGATGTGACACTGCCAGCCCAATTGTGTGGACTTTTGTAAATAATCATATATCATT
Source organism: Protopterus annectens (assembly GCF_019279795.1). Classification (NCBI taxonomy): domain Eukaryota; kingdom Metazoa; phylum Chordata; order Ceratodontiformes; family Protopteridae; genus Protopterus; species Protopterus annectens. The sequence goes on along the minus strand of NC_056734.1, from coordinate 143,693,827 downwards.
TGTGAATAGTGATATGATTCATATGCTTGTCTTACAAATGTAAGAGAACTATATGTTATGTACTGAGCTTCAAGAATGTAACCACAGTGTACCCTACTGGGAAAGAACAGAAATGAATTTAAGCTATATGCCTGTGCAAATGTATGTTTTAATGGTAGAAGCTGGAACACGCAGAGTTAACTTACAAAACTTTAAGAAAATAAGTTGAAATTAAGTGCTTTACAATGTGCTATAAAAAGTTAGTTTCAGTACAGCAAACAGACACAATGTCTACAGCTAGGGGTTTTCCTATTGTCTTGAAACAGAAATAATTACAAGGTTTCAAACGTAAAGTGTGTTATATTGCTCTGTTACTTCCTAGCAGCTGCACATCTGAGAGATTAGTAGTTTTGACACAGAGATGTTGGTTTCTTTTAGCCTGGGAACTGAAGGCAGGTGACAAAGAGTGATGACATCCCAGCTAACCCAACAGTAATGTGTATTATTAATTTAAGAACTATCTCAGAGAGTGAGTCTGTGCATGTTGTATTTGTGTTTGGACCTGGAAACATCCGCTCATCAACACTTGCCTTGCTAATAGTAAGTAACCAGGGTACAGTAATCTTTCTTAGATATAGATAGGAATAAAGATTAGTTTAGATGTTTTATATATTTATTTGAGACTGTCCTGCAATGTTGTTTTAAAATATTTCCTGTGATTTTGAATTCTGTAGTCACTGTGTTGAGTTATTGGGTATTGTCTTGTTCTTTTATTATTTATTATTAAATATATTTAAACATTTTAAATTGTGGCTGGTTTGTTTAGAGAGATTTTAGCTCTTAGAGTATTTGTATATGTATCTGGGGACACTGTGTAGGCCACTCCTAAATAGCTTTGGCCCTGAGCACACTTACTATTTGGATAATAGTAACATCACACAGTAGGATTGGTCACCCTTTGGGAAGGGCATTCTAGTAGCTGATAAAGAGCTGGTTGTGGCAGTGATAACTACCTTTTAGTCTGGGCAGAATGGGGCATAGCTAATAAACCTGTGCCAGCCTTCCCCAGGAGTATCTATGTCTTTGTATATAAGTCAAATATCAAAATGTGCGTGTGTGTGTCAGCTGCTTGGGCAGAGGCACGAAGCACTGGTTGGACATAGAGGGTGCTGGAGGTTTTGGCTTGACCACTTGGTTGAGATCTTAACCCTATAGCTGTGCTAGTGGGAGTCTTATTGGGGATCTAGAGAAAGAGGGAGAAACCAGCCCCAGACTGACTGTGATCTCTGTGTGCTCTTAAGGGAAATTGTACTTTACTGTGTGTGTCCTTGTCATCCTCCCAATGTGTACATCCCTCACTGGTGCTAGTGGTGAGAATTAAGGCTCCTTGATTACTGGGCTAGTGCAGGGGCATCACAGAGGACATGGAAATTCAGCTCACTGGTAAGAAAGGACTGAACTTATTCAAGAGATAGAAAGTACAGGTTATGTACTATCATAATCAACTTGATGATGAAAGTGGACTCTGGTGCCAGTCTAGAAAGTGCAGCTTATATACTGTCACACTCACCTTTATGAAGAAAATATGTGTTGGTTTTAACCTTCTTGACTGGATTATTCTCTTTTTGAGATACCCCACAGGACAGGAGTGGTCAGGTTAGGTTTATTTGCAAGAACCTGATTGAGGGCTGCGTAGTTAAAATGTATCCCATTGAATGAGAATGTAGCCTTCATAGCTCTGTGGAGAAGAAAACTTGGTCAGCTGGTCTTCTGCAACACATAGAGCCTTCTTGGAGTACTGTGGTTTGCCATAAGCAAGATGGATGTATGGTCTTGTTGTTCCTGTTCTCACTGCACTTAATTGTTGTTAATACTAGTCATGGTTTTAGTTTTCAAAGCTGCAACTGTATGTGTGTGTGTGTGTGTGTGTGTGTGTGTGTGTGTGTGTGTGTGTGTGTGTGTGTGTGTGTGTGTGTGTGTGTAGAGGAGAAAGATGGAGTCTGTATTACTCAAACACTTTAAAAATTCATCTGCTAAACAAAAAAAAATGGTGATGATGTTTGAAAAGCTGTCTCTGCATTCACAGCACATGGAGGTGTTTCACAATATGGCTGTTAACAATCCAGAGGGCCTAAAGACATTCCACTCTGTAATTTCCAGTTTATAAGAATCAACTGAACAATGTAAGCTGAAATTACCTAAACTCATAAAAAGAAGAAAAGAGATGGAAAAACAAATGCAGTCCCTAGATGACAAAATAGATGCTTTAGAAAACCAGTCTAGTCACTCAAATATTCCAATTATAGACTTGTCTGGAACAGTTTCTCAGCAATCTTTTAAAGATACTTTATCAGTCATTAAAAAAATAATACAGATACAAAAATATCTTTTTACATTGAAATAACCAGAATGCATAGATTGGGTAAGTGCAAGTCTGATACTAGATCACCAAGATGTGTGGTAGCTGCTGTCTTTGTTTTCCACTAAGAAATGGATAGTGCAGGATAAATTACGGGAAGAAAGAGCAGTTTATTTTAACAAAAATGTTTCTGAAAGATTACTTGCCTCTTTTATATAAAAAAGAAAGGAAGCAGAGTTTCTAAATAGACAATTGCCAGCTAGAGTATTTCCGGACACTACAGTATATCTTTCAAAACTGCTGCTGAGAACACAGGACACAGTAATCAGATGTACAAATTTACAAAGACCTGGTGGTTCTTAAAACAACAGTAAGAGAAACCCACTGTTGAACACTGGGGAAACTGGAACATATAATCTTATATAAGAAGATGGAATTGGAGATAAGCAAAGGAAAGAGAAATGAGAAATTAAAAGAAACTAATCTGAGTGCAAAAAAAGCAAGGTCAGCTACTGCAGAGGTGATGCAGGGTTCAAATCTGGAGGATGGCAAGACTTCAAATGCATGGCAGAGAGCTTAAACCAAGGTCTCCCAATTTGAAGACTAGTGCACATCAGTCTCAGAACCAAGAAAACTGTGAAGACATAGTGAACTGAAAGCAGATATGGTGGCAGAAAAGATAACCAGCAAAAATTAGACAGTAAGGAAAGCGAAGAAGAGATGGAGAGAAGAAAAGCAAATAGACTCCCAGGATGAATATTTTTGGTTGGACAAGATATTTTAGAAACTAGACAATCTTTCCATTCTCCAGGATCCTTGATGACTAGCACTCTAGAAAAAGAAAAAGCCAAATATTAAACACCATGTAAACACTAAAGTAATAGTAGAAAATGGGTAGCAATGGGTGCTGCTATGGCCCCCAGCTATGCAAATGTATTTATGCATGGGTGGGAGAAAATAAATATTTTTGAGAGTGTTTATGTGAGACATATGGATAGTTTTTTTTACACATTTTATAGATGATGTGTTCCTCATTTGGAGATGAACTGTGTTACAAGTTTCTGTGTTGCCCATACCTTACTTGGATAGAAGGAAGTTTCTCTGTTCACCTGTGAGAGAGGGGAGCTGTGAGCAGCCTATCTGTCCCTGGAGGAGTGGTTTCAGTCCAGAAACTAATAGTTTATTGGCCATTTTGGGCTAATTTCTCTCTCTCTTTCACTTTCCTGCTATAAAAAATGCATTTGCACAGTTTTTGCACTTGTATTCTGCTCAACAAGTGCCTTCCAGGTGTTCTGCAGAGTCTACAGCAGCAGATAGACAAAAGAGAGACTTTGGAGTGATTAAGTATACCTTTTCTGCTTTTCTTGCTGTCTTAACTAATTCCACTTAAAACGCCAGTTTTTTAGCGAATCTGTGATTTTAAAAGTTTGTTATTGCTACATATTGTACTTATTTGCTGCCTACGCTTGAATTAAGTCATTTTTCTGTTTAAATAATCTGTTTAACTGTTGTAGGCTACACACTAAAGTGTGATAGCCTTTTCTGTGCATTTAAAGTCTTGTTTTGATTGTATCTTCTCTATTTTCTGAAAAAAAAAAAAAAAAATATATATATATATATATATATATATATATATATATATATATATATATATATACTTGTTTCCTGCCTTTCTGAACTAGTATAGTCCAGTTTTCAGGTTATTGCTGAATCCAGGGCTGTGTTACAAGTTTCTGTGTTGCCCATATCTTACTTGACTAGAAGGAAGTTTCTCTGTTCACCTGTGAGAGAGGGGAGCTTTGAGCAGCTTATCTGTCCCTGGAGGAGTGGTTTCAGCCCAGTAGTTAGTTTATTGGCCATTTTGGGCCAGTTTTGATTGTATCTGCTCTATTTTCTGAAATATATATATATATATATATATATATATATATATATACTTTTTCCTGCCTTTCTGAGCTAGTATAGTCCAATTTTTAGGTTATTGTTGAATCCAGGGCTGTGTTACAAGTTTCTGTGTTGCCCATACCTTACTTGGATAGAAGGAAGTTTCTCTGTTCACCTGTGAGAGAGGGGAGCTTTGAGCAGCCTATCTGTCCCTGGGGGAGTGGTTTAATCCCAGAAGTTAGTAGTTTATCGGCCATTTTGGGCTAATTTCTATCTCTTTCACTTCCCTGCTATAAAAACCGCATTTGCCCAAATTTGCGCACCAGGCAGTGCCGGTTAGCTAGAGTTAAACTATTCTCCGCTCCACGAAGTCTAATCTTCAATTTTTCCCTTGGAACTAGACAAACCTTCAACTTTAGCACTCAAACCATTCATTTTACAGTCAAGCACTTGCTTAAAACTCATAGCAAGCACTAATTAACCCTAGCTCTAGACCTCGCTGTACTGTCCAGAAGGACAAGGCTCTCTATTTGTCCCCACCAGCCAATCAGAAAAACAGCTTATTCTACCTATTCAGGCAAGTCCAAAGGGCAGTTTCCAGTGTACTCTCCAGTCCAACTGGTGAATCTGGGCATTTTGAGGCAATGTTACAACTGCCTCATGTACGCAGACAACCCTCTCCTCCTACCACCAAACACTAATATATGCAAGAGATGCAATTATACAGCCAAACTACAGGCAAAGCTCTCTCAACCCAAGACTGGAACTGACAGTCAAGAGGAGAAGGATAATACTTGCAACACACCACCAGTCCCACATAGACCTACTAAACCAACACCGGCAAATAAATATGAATACATGAAAACATACTCGGAGGCTCTAAATAAAAATCTGCAAAAGCAACAGAGACCTCCAAAGCAGACATCCAAGCAACCTGCACACCTTATCACCAACCATGAAACACATACTTTACATAATCAGTGTGCCATGCAATCACAGCCCTTAAGGCAAAATAACATAATCAACACGTTAGTAATAGGCGACTCTATAGTCAAGCACACTGATTTCCCACTAACTAGGCTGGACAAGGAGAAGGTTACAGTTAGCTGCCTGTTGGGTACCAGGATCTGCCACATAACACAAGCACTCAGGTCACTCCAGAACAAGTACAAATATGACTCTGTCATTCTCCATGTTGGTGTGAATGACCTCAGACGTACCTCCCTGGACTACATGAAAAGAGACATGGAAGAGCTCTCTGATTATGTAGTCCAGGCTGGTATGACCCTGACCCTGAATAGCATCCGGCCCTTACCAAGAATGATGCCACAGTACAAAGAAAAAATGATCAATTTCAACAATTGGCTAAGTTTTTGGTGTCATTAAAAAGGGGATCCAGTATCTGTCTGCCTGGGATGACATGCTCGACAACACACGTTGCTTTGCAAGAGATGGCTTGCACCTGTCACCCTTAGGCTTTTGAATAATGGCCAAGGCTCTTGCTGCCCCCATAGTGCCTTTTTAGGCAAGGCTCAAAAGACAAACCCACCACCATAAATAGCACAAGTAACCAAAAACTGAGGGTAATGCTACTTAACGCCAGAAGTCTAATCCTCAAAATGCATGCACTCAAGGCAGTCCTCAGTATGGAGAACATCGACATCTGTGCTGTAACAGAAACCTGGTTTAAGGCTCCTGAGAGCACCCCAGCACTACTAGGCTATAACTCATACCATACCTTTCAGCCACCGAACCAGGACCAAAACACAAAAGGTAGGGGTGTATCCATATTCATCAAGGATACCTACACCTCCAGGTTAGTGGCGCAGCACAATGCATCAGAGATCATCCATGTGCAACTAACAATGGGCAAAACTGCATTCCAAATTGTAGCTTGCTACAGATCACCCACCATGACTCAGAACCCCCATTCTGCATTTCTGGAGACACTGGAAAATATGAAGGTGCTACCAAACACCCTAATACTGGGTGATTTCAATTACCCAAACATAAACTGGGAGAACTACTCAAGTACTAACTCCCTTGTCCAAAGCTTCCTAGAATTTATAAACTCAAATGCCTTGGATCAACTGGTCAACACCCCCACCAGAGGGAACAACGTATTGGACCTGGTCATCAGCAACATGGAAGACCAGTGTTCCTCACCGGAGGTCAACCCCTCGCTGGTTAGATCAGACCATAGACTAATCACTCTGGATATCCACATTCCGCCCCCACACCCAATCAAGGTAACAACCCTGAAAAACTTTTCAAAAGCAAATTTCACTTTAATTAAGACCGAGGTGGAAAGGTTCACAGCCCCCATGCTAAAGGACAATGCTGTCCAAGCTGCTGAAACCTTTACAAAGGCACTCTATGAGCATCTGCAGGAATGCATGGATCGTGTTATCCCAAGTAAAACCAAGACTCACTCCTCCAAGAAAAGGAAACCAGTCTGGTGGACCCCTGCCATAAACAAGTTATACAACAGAAGGAAGAAACTAGTACAAAATAAGAGTAAAATCCCAAGAAGGAAAGACATCCCTGATCAGTATCAGCAAGAAACTATGATCCCTCATTAAATCATCCAAGGCTAGTTTGGAAACAAAATTGCCAATGACTCCAAATACAGCCACAAAGCATTCTTTAGCTATGTCAAGAACCTACGTGGAAACTCTCAGATCTGCTCTGAGTTAGTGCAGAATGGCACAAAATACACTGAACTGACTGATATTGCCAACATTGTGGCAGACAGGTTTAGTGCAAACTTCACCCCCTAAAGGGCCCATAACCATACCAAAAGAATATAGGTTCCCATCAATCACCATCACACAGGTTAAAACAGCCCTATCCAAAGCCAAAAACACAGCTTCAGTGGGACTGGATGATGTCCCAGGCTGTGTCTTACAAGATCTCAAAAATGAACTAACCCCTCACCTAAATACACTGTTCAAACTCAGCCTCTCTACAGGCTACATACCCACAGAGTGGCACACAGCAACAGTTATCCCACTCCACAAAGGTGGAGCCACAATGGACCCCGGGAACTATCACCCTATAAGCCTGACTAGCCTGGTCTGCAAGGCTATGGAGCGCATCATCATGGAACTCATTAACAGAGACATTGGGAACCTCCAAACCTTGGACACTACCCAGTTTGGCTTTATTAAGGGCAGATCATGCCTCCTAAACCTGGTGGACTTCTTTGAGACAGTTACCAAGGCATTAGATGAGGGAAAGGAGGTCCACACAGCCTACCTAGACCTCTCAAAGGCTTTTAACACCATTCCCCATTCTAGTATTATAGGCAAGCTCACCAGCTTGAACATAAACCCCTACATCACGAGATGCGTTGCCAACTGGCTCATGGATAGAACCCACATGGTGAGAGTTGCAGGCTCTACATCCGTCTCTAAACCGGTTACAAATGGCTTCCCCCTGGGCTCAGTCCAAGGACCACTCCTGTTCGGTATATACTTCTCAGAGGTACAGGCAAGCATAGGGGACTATGTCTGACCAAGTTTGCAGACGACTGCAAACTAGGGGCCATAATTGATTCTCTGGCTGATACAGACACCCTCCAGAAGGGTCTCACTGAGATGGATACCTGGTGTCAAAATCATGGCCTCAAGCTAAATGCCAAAAAGTGCATAGTCATCCCCTTTGGAAAAAATAAAGTTCCCGTGAACTACCACATAAGTGGTAGTCCCCTAAATACAGAAAATGTAATAAGAGATCTGGGGACCCAAGTAGATAGTAATCTCTCCTTTGATAATCATATTGCCAAGGTGGTTAGAAAATCCTTCTATGTGGCCCACCTAATCACAAGAGGGTTCACATCTAGAACAAAAGAGTTTATTGTGCCTCTCTACTCATCACTCATTAGACCCATCATAGAATACAATGCCCCATTTGGGATGTACCTTACAAGACACCAGTAACAGCTGGAAAGACCACAAAAGTACCTCACCAAGAGGATTACTGGCCTCAAATAGATGCCCTATGCAGCCCAACTCAAGAAACTCCAGCTGTACTCGGTTAAATACTGCTTACTCAGAGATGATCTCTGCCTGACATGCAAGGCCATGTCCAACCCAGAATTGATGGACATGCTCCTCCTAAAAAAAAAACAATTCCCAGAGAGCCACACGCTCTAGAGATATAAACCTCACCACAACGATAAACAGGGCATGCTGGAGGGATAGATTCCTCTCCCAGAGACTCCCCATGCTTTGGAACAGGATTCCAATATACATCAGGCAGAGCCCGTCACTAACACTCTTCAAGAGAAACCTTGACGGGTGGATGGGAAACAGAAAATTTACCCTGGGGATCACTGCAGTGGCTCTGCTGGACAGTGGTGCAGGGAACTAATGGCTCTGCTGGACAGAGGCACAGGGAACTAATCTAAGGGGGTGGTAAAAGCCAACACATTCTGGCTAGGCTTATAAATGCCCTTGGGCAGATAGCCTAGTAGTTACCTATGAACCTATGAACCTATAAGGTACGGACCTGTTACAAGAATTTTTAAATTATGTTAATAATATAAGTTCCTCTTTAAAGTTTACCTCAAACTATAGCCATACTAGTATCAATTAACTCGATGTAACTGTCTTTAAGGAAAGAGATAGATTAACAACTAAACTACACAAGAAGGATGTGCAGAACAATTCTTATCTACACTATGGCAGTACACACCCTAAAAAAACTAAAAGTCAATATTGTAAAAGGACAGCCAATGAGGGTTAATAAAGTAATTGCCAAGGACAAATATGTTGAGAGAAAATGATAGTTTGTATAAAACATTTATCAGTATAGGCTATCCTGATAACATAGTAGCAGAACAGTTTACAGAGATATGTAACAAAAGCAAAGAAGGCACTAAGGAAATTGTTTGTACTAGACAAATAGATTCCAAAACTTCCATGGATTTTAACTATTAAAAACATTATTTCAACCAACTGGAAAATGTTGAAAAGCCACCCGGAAATTTAAAAAAGTAGTGGGGGAGCATCCTGTTTTTGTACAAAAAAGGTGTCGCTCGTCTGGTCATGATAAAACAGACAGTTTTGGGTACAGTTCAAGTAGATTTATTATATACAAACACATCAGGACTGAGGCTTAGTACCTTAAACTTAAATAAACCTATAAACAGACTGACTACTACACTCATACATGTTAACACTCTGGCTGTTCTCTCAAAATGGCACTACTGCCTGCACATGCTCTCTATTTATATGCAAGTGCCCTCACTTTGAAATGCTTCTTAAAGCTACAACACGCGCTCTGTTCTACATCCTCCCTCTTTGAGAAATAGGTCATTCACTGAAAATGACAACATTCATTGACATGCAATTGCACAGAAATGATCCTTTGACATGCAATTATAGAGAACTAATTATTTTACATACAATCATACAGAACTAACTACAAATAAAACAATCATGTCCAGATTGCTGTGTATTTTGCACTAGGTCTAGAAATATGACCTGATTGTGTGACATAAAAATTAGAACTGGGTTTAGCAACAGGGACTGTATTTAATAATGTTCAACTTCAGGGACATCTGGAAGATCATTAGGAATGGGAATAGTTACTTAGACATGTCCTTCAACAGGAACATCGTCTGGGTTGCTCTGAGATATAGAGTCTGTATCACAGGTACGATCCTGTGATATCAATTCAGACACCGGAAAAAGATGCCTACAATTTCTTCTGTATTCTATACCCTCAGATTCCACTAAGTAAGATCTCGGCTCACCACATATACCTCTCACTTGACCTATTAGATCAAAACCTTTCACTGTTTGCATCCTCACTATCTCCCCTTCTTTCAGTGGACAAAACAATCTGCTCATTTTATCATAGCTGGACTTCTAAAAGGAACACATTCTTAATATTTGAGTGTTGATTGCTCTGGTGTTTTTAGCATTAGGTACCAATAAATTGAACCTGATAGGCAAGGTTGTTCTAGTTTGCCTAGACAGAAGTCTCTGAGCAGGCAAGCCAAGTAAATTGTCACAAGGTATATTTCTGAGATCAAGCAAATTCAAGAAAACATCAGTATTTTCATGCTTTGACCTCTCTAGTAATTGCTTTGCACTTTGTATTGCATGCTCAGCCAGGCCATTTGACTGTGGATATTCTGGACTGCTAGTAATATGGATAAAGTCCCACTCTTTTTCAAATTTCTGTAATAAATGACTGGTAAACTGGGTACCGTTGTCATTAATAACTTTGCGTGTACTACCATGGACTGAAAAGTGATGTTTCAACTTAGTAATAACAGTACTGGGCGTTAGGTTAGGTAGCAGATCAGTCTCAAACCAGTTTGAATAAGAGCCTACCAACACTGAGTAATTTTGATTGCTGTACTCAAATATGTCAGTGGCTACTGTTGACCAAAGTAGTTCAGGAGTCTGACGTAGCTGAAGTAGCTCTTTTTGCAAACACAGTTTAGTACTATTACATACTGAACAAGATGAAAGCACTTTATCAATGTCTTTTGACAGAGAAGGCCAAAATACTAGTCCTCTTACCCTTCTTTTGGTAGCTTCAGAACCCGGGTGAACATGATGCAAAATCTGGATGTACTCATGTTGTAAGGAAGTAGGAATGACAGCTTGAGGACCTTTGAAATTGATACCATCTTCCATCAACATCTCATCTCTGTAAGAAAAATATGGCTGCACTTCTGTTGGTGCACAAGATTGCTTTGACACCCATCCAACATTGATGAAGTGGTTAAGCGTTTGCAAAACTGTATCAGTCTTTGTATGATCTTGTAGCTCATTAAGTCTTGTGGTAGAAAAAGTATGCACCTCCATGACATAGAAGTCAAAATTCTCTGCATCAAGCTTTTCTGTGGTATTTTTGGGAGATCTTGATAAGGTATCAGCCAGATAAAGACGTTTGCCTTTTGTATAGACCATTTTGAAGCTGTACCTTTGTAATCTGAGCATCATTCTTTATAGTCTTGTTGGAGCTGTAGGCATAGGCTTCTTTAAAATAGTGACTAGAGGTTGATGATCAGTCTCAATCTGGATAGCTCAGCCATAAATATAATCATGGAACTTCGAACATGTGAACACAATTGCCAAAAGTTCCTTCTCAATTTGAGCCTACTACATCTCAGTTTGGGTAAGAGTTCTAGACACATACATAGGGTACATGTCTGCCCTCTTGAAGAATAACTGCACCAAAACTGAACTTTGAAGTATCACATAAAAGAGTTACTGGTTTGTGAAAGTCATAGTATATCAACGTAAGGGGACTGGCATTTTTCTGTTTCAGGTCACTAAATGCTGTCTGGTGTTGTTCCAACCATGACCAGGCAAAATTGTTGCTCTCAAGGGCAGTGATAATTCACTGAAGTGTGATATAAACTTGCTCAAATAGTTAACCATGCCAAAAAATGCTGTAAAGCTTAGATATTGTCTGGAGCTGGCATCTCAAGAATAGCTGTTTGGAGGGATCTGGTTGTAGGCCTGAACTGGTACATAAATGACCTACATAAGTAACTTCAGGTAGCCTGAATTTACATTTCAGAGACTTGAGCTTTAGACTCACTTCCTGTGCTCTTTCCAGAACTTTCCTGAGGCTTCTGTCATGGTGTGCTTATTGCCTCCAACTAGTAAATCATCTACTATTATAGCACACGGATAACCTGAAAAAATTGGTACATTGCACTCTGAAAGATTTCACTGGAAGAATTTATTCCAAAAGGCATTCTGAGAAATCTGTATCTACCAAATGGGGTACTGAATGTTGTCAGTAGTGAAGATTTGCGATCAAGCATTACTTGCCAAAATGAACTCTTTGCATCTAAGATAGAAAACACAGTGGCATTTGGCATGAGGTTAGCAACCTCCTTGACTGTACACCTAGGACGGTGGGGCCTGTTTAATGTTTTGTTTAAGTCTCTTGGGAAAATACATATTCTGATCTCATCTGAGCTCTTCTTATAAGCAACTACCATGGAAGATAATCAATTAGTTGCCTCTATGACTGGAGAAATCACACTTTGTTGCACCATTTTATCTAACCGAACCTTGACTTTGTCCTGCATAGCTATCAGAACTTTTCTCACTGGTCTGACTACTGGACTGACCTCTGGGTCCAACTTCATGGAATACACAACTGGAAGTTTGCATAGCTTGTCTTTGAAAATATCAGCATACTCTGAGAAAATAGCATCGGTGAAACTGGAACAAGGACATGTGCTTACATGATGGAAATCTTTGTAAAAGAAAGCAGTTTCATTCTTAAACTGTCTCTGAGACCTAATAATGACTGCACAGGTATTCTGACTACATAAAATTGCAATCTGTAAATGTTCCCAGCTGAATAGCATGAAAACACTCCTCAGCCTTTGGTTATAATCTCTTCACCTCCATAAGCAACAAGCTTCACGCAATTGGCCAAATTAAATTGTTCACCAGCTCTTACCTTAGCAAATGTCTCTGCTGACATAACATTGCACTTTGAACCAATCTCTGCTTTGAGCTCTGTGGGTTTACGATTGATCAGGACAGTACAAAACACTTCATTTTTTTGCCAGCAAATCTACTGCATTAACCTTTTCACCAACCACTGATACACCATCTACATAGAAAGTAGAATTGCAGCTTTCTATATGATCAACTTGATTTTTTTAGTGACCTTTCTTAATAAATGAATGAGGCTTGCTTGATTTACAAAGCTTTCAAAGTGGTTCCATTTTTTACACTTGTGGCATTGCTGACCAAATGCTAAGCACTTCTCTTTTTTAGACTCATGATTGGCACCACAATTACGACAGTTAACAATAAGACTTGACTTGGGTTTTGCTGACTCATGCTAATGCTGTACTATGCATGTCCATTTTATGGAGCTAAGCTTAGAACTTGCTGGAAAGTTATGGGTTCTCCCTGGGAATCCTGCAGGGGCTGCAGCTGCCATGTGCTTAGGCCTGTTTCTGCTAGCCATGTGCTACATGCTGTCTACATTTGTTCTAGAAGCTACTAAAGCCATGCTCTTATAACTTGTAAGCATATTTGTGGGCCTCTCTGTAAGCTCATGTATTTGACAAATCTCTATAGCTTTGCTCAGTATTAAATCACTGTCATGAAGCAAAATCTTTCTCAAAGCAACATTATTAATGCCACACACAAGCCTGTCTTTTATCACCTTGTCTTTCAAATCACCAAACCTGCACATTTTAGCTTTGTTTCTCAAGTCAATAATGTAAGCTGCAAATGTTACTCCTGGCGTTTGGTCTGTTGTATAAAATAAGTGCCTCTCTAATGTAACATTTGTCTGGGGGTTACACATTTCTCTAAAGTTATGTTTCAAGCACTCAGGGTCTTCCCTTAATTCAGCTTGTACATATGGCATTTTGCCCCTTCTCCTGCATGTACTACTAGTGCATACACTAATGAACACTCTCTTTCAATAGCTTCTGATCCTGCTAAGTTAAGCAAAATAAATGCTCTTGTACACGCATCTTTGTCAGAAAAACCTGCCTGTATGAAAATATTGTATTCCTGTTCAAATACTCCCCAGTTCTCTGCAATATTATGATCAAACACAAGTGGACTGGATATGTGAAATGCCTCTGCCATATCAACACACAGTAAAAAAGACCCTTGGAATTATGTACAAATATACACACATATATGCCAGAAGTTTATGACAGAACTTGTAATTATACCCAATAGCACAACAGACATTTCAAAATAACTGTACTTTGTAAAATAAGTTTCTGTAGCACAAGAACACTTTGAAATCACTGTACTTTGTGAAACCACTGCTTATCAGCATAAGAAACATTTCAAAATTACTGCACCTTGCAAATGAACTGTGCATAGCACAGAAACTTCTCAGAATGGCTGAACTTTGCAAATTAATTATACAGTGTAAGAAACACTTTGCACTCTGCAAATAAAATGTACACAGCACAAGAAACTTCTCAAAATGACTGTATTCTGGCTGCACTTTACAAAATAACTCTACTTTGCACACAGTCAACTCTGAAATAATTGTAGTGTAACAAAGCACACACTGCATAAACTTTGCACACTCTGAGATACTTCAAACAACTCTAGTTATGCTCTGCATAGCTTTAGTCAATGCAAAATAGTAGCTCATATCAAAACATGGTCATTTACTAAAAAACATGCAGTTGCCTTGCTTTTTATGCTTATTTTGCCCTCTTATTGTACTCATTATGCCCATTTGGCCTCTTATCATGCTTGCTATACTTTTCTTCTACTTGTCTTACTTTTAACATGCTCATTATGGAAATTGGAAGTAACTCTGAACACATTTGTAAGTATGTCTTATCATCATCATCTTTCAGCTTTTCCCGTTAGGGGTCGCCACAGCGGATCATCTCTTTCCATTTCCTCCTATCCTCTGCATCTTGCTCTGTCACACCAACCGCCTGCATGTCCTCTCTCACCACGTCCATAAACCTTATCTTAGGCCTTCCTCCTTTCCTCTTACCTGGAAGCTCCATCCTTAGCATCTTTTTCCCAATATACCCATCATCCCTCCTCAGCACATGTCCAGACCAACGCAATCTCATATCTCTTGCTTTGTCTCCAAACTGTCCAACATGAGCTGACCCTCTAATATACTGATTCCTAATCCTATCCATCCTAGTCACACTGAGTGCAAATCTTAACATCTTTTAACTCTGTCACATCCAGCTCTGACTCCTGCCTTTTTGTCAATGCCACTGTCTCCAACCCATATAACATAGCTGGTCTCACTACCCTCTTGTAGACCTTCCCTTTCACTCTTACTGGTACCCGTCTGTCACAAATCACTCCTGACACTCTTCTCCACCCATTCCACCCTGCCTGTACTCTCTTCTTCACCTCTCTTCCACATTCACCATTACTCTGAACTGTTGATCCCAAGTACTTAAACTCATCCACCTTTACCGACTCTACTCCCTGCATCCTCACCATTCCTCTACCCTCCCTCTCATTTACACACATATATTCTGTCTTAGCCCTGCTGACCTTCATTCCTCTGCTCTCCAGAGCATATCTCCACCTCTCCAGAGTCTCCTCAACCTGATTCCTACTCTCACTACAGATCACAATGTCATCTGCAAACATCATATGTCTGATAATTCTATCAAATATCATGGTTCTGAATATTTCATTTAGTCAGTAATGATTTTGTGCCTTTCATTTGATTAATAATGCACTTTGTGCTGCTTGTTTGATTAAAACTGTGTTTGTGCCTTACAAATATTCTGTATAGTTGTCTTTACAAAATAAATCATTTATGTGAGTTTTCGTTACCCAAAGTTCATCTCTGGCCTTTTTTTAATTGTTTGAGCACTGTATCACACAACCTACTGAATGTACATTCCCTTCACTGTTAACTCTGCACTTCATGGCTTGAAGAATTTGCACTCTCAATCCTGGTTCTGACACCATGTCACTTGTTCAGTCAAGATAAAACAGACATACAGTTGTGGGTTCAGTTCAAGCAGCTTTATTATATACAAACACATCAGGATTGAGGCTTAGTAACTTAAACTAAGATAAACTTATAAACAGACTAACTACTATACTCATACATGTTAACACTCTGGCTGTTCTCACAAAATGGTACTGCTGCCTGCATGTGCTTTCTATTTATATGCATGTTACCTCGCTTTGAAATGTTTCTTAAAGTTACAACACGCGCTCTGTTTTACAAAAGGGAAAGCATTTAAACATTTTTTCTATCAACATTGAAACCCTTGCAAAAGAAGTGTGTTAATCCTCGCATATTTAAATTGCAATTTATGTCATTTCTTCTTAAGTAATGCCTAAGAAGTTTGTATAAATGGTTTTAACATTGAGGTGAAAGGAAGGTATACCTGTAAGTCAAAATGTGAGGTTTATTTACTATTGTGCATGTCATGCAGTTCATCTTATGGTGGTCATACCACAAGAGAACTGTATAAAAGAATATATGAGCACAGATATGCTGTGTCTGTGGGGGATGAGAAAAATGCTCTTGGGAAACATTACAAAATAACTAAATGTAAAATAGATTTAAGTTTATGGTTTTAGATTAAATAAAAGGCATTGAGAAGATGTTTAATGCTGAAGAAGAACTAGGGTGGTTGGAATATCTTTGGCAAATAAGATTAAATGCATGTTATCCACCTGGTCTTAATAACAGAAAAGATTTTTTGAGAAGGAAAGGGTTAAAGCATTAATTAATTAGCAATAGTACATCATGTGACCCTAGAGGTATAAATTAATGTTTCTAATAGCATCAACTGGTCTGAAGAAGACTTATCATTTGAGACGAAAGTGCTAATTGTTTAATGTGTTTGAAGTAATACATTTTTCATTTCATTTTACATTTGGCTTTTGTTTGTTGTACACCTCAGATAGACTGGTTTTGACTGTTTTTTATTATATTATAAGGAAGTGCTATGATTACATTGTAGCAAATTAAAGAACAAATACAATTGCCTACAACCTTTGGCAATTATTTAAGTCATTTGGAGTTGCATCTGGTTATAGTTAACTAGTAAAAAAGTATGAACGTTGTGTCACATGGTAAAGATGAGGAGATCAATGCAGTCTCCACACAATCTTATAGTGCCTTTTATACTATGAGGGACAGCAGGTATGCATGAGTGCATGTCATTGTCAGATGGTACCAGCCAGCCAAGCAAGCAACTGACAAGAAGTCGACTTCTGTTTAGATGGTATAGATCTGTAGGTAACATCAGTTAGAGAAAACTCATTAAAATAAAGTTGTATGGCTGGCTTCATAATAATATGCCAGATTTCCGACACTGCCGAGCCATATGGCAAACATTGATGCAGATGCACAGTTGCCTATGCATTTTATATCATTTAAAGTAATGTGAATTGCACACATGCATAGTAACTATACAGAGTACACACGTGCTGTTGTGTATAGTGCTTCAGCTTTAATGCACAAGTAAAAGATGAGGGTTTTTTTTTTTTGTTTCCAAGTTCATGTCTTTATATATGGTGCGGAAAGCAATAGGTATTGAAGAACCTGAGCAGTAGTGTAGCAAGGATGGAGCAACTGCTGTTTTGTGCATTTGTGGTAAAACCTGAGCACTGTAGTGTTCTGTGTGGTCTAAACTGTACACTGTAGCAAGCAGTTTGCCATAGTTTGCCACACTTTAAAAGAAAAAAATAATCTTTTTAACTGAAATTTGAGGGGGGTATAGCATTGTGTGCTGGGTATAAAGTGTAGTAACTCTTTGCTACATTTGTAGCAAGTAGTTTGATACAGTTTAAAGGAAAAAATATATATTTTTTTAATTAGAACCTGAGCGCTGTAGTGTTCCATGCAAGATATAAACTGTAGCAACTACTTGCTACATTTTTAAAGCAGTTATCTACAGCTTAAACGAGAAAATATTTGTTTCTATTTTTGTAACTAAAACTGGAGAAACTGTTACATTTGTAGAAGCAGTTTGCTACAGTTTAAAAGTTACTTTTTTTCATTCTTCAGTGGGTGATTATTAAAACATTGTCAGCTGCAATTATACTGAGATAGTTGAATGCAGGGAAAAGCAGAAGAAGTTGTATTAGCTGTTACTTTGGACCCATTGGAAGGTTATTTCAGGTACATAGTTCAGTTTATTACCTAGTTCACTGTTGGGTTACTAAACAGGTGGCCAACATGAAATAATGTTACATTGGTATAATATTGTAGGCTGTAAGTGGAAGAAGTAGATTAGGTGGGAAATCGGACAAGGAAGCTTAACCACTTGATGTACCCACACGTGGGCATAAGTTGAAAAGATTTTTCAATTTTGTGTGCCAAAAAACTTGAAAACACCAGCAGGTGGGAGTGGAGAACTACAGACTCCACAGAAGACATAGCTGACTTTCAGGTCCCAGATACAGAGTTAGTAAAAATGCAGGTAAGGCAATAAAAATATTCTCATGGATCATAGGAGGTTGCTCTTACCTGATAAAGAGAAAGAGAATTTTCTAGAAAATAGTCTGGGAAAACTGAACAAATTGTATTATTACAATGGACTAAATTAAAAACTAAGAGACACTTTCAAATTTGAACACAGAGAAATTTATAGAAATGATGATTGATCACAAAACTAGGCAACTAAGATGGCAGTAGCCATTTAATTTCATATGAGTACTGGAATACAAACTCAGCAAGGGATCAGTAGCAGTCAGAGAAGATACGTGATATGGTAAGGCTTCCTTGAAAATAATAGGCTAGCAATAGTCAATACTGATCCACATAGCAATGACAATCCTCTTTTTATCAAATACTTTTTTCACTCAGTGGCATTTGGTGTATCCAGAGACTTACACTTGTCTAACAGGGAAGATATTAATACCAATTTAGAACCAGAATTTAATAGATTATATGGGGTTAGAGGAATGCATAATAAGGCATGCAGTCAAATCCAACAGGAAATGGATATCTGTGATTGTGTATACATATGGTGGCTGAAGAATGCATTGAGTATTGGCTATAATATTTCCTAGAAACAAATAGAAGCAGAGAAACTGACAGATTACTTCTTCATGTCTAAGAAGGCTATTCCAGTCATAAAGAATAATGTATCAGGGAAATAGATAGATATAGATGTAGACATAAACAGATATACATATTATACATTGGATCCTGTGCTTGTTGGAGTTACATATTCCAAACTGGCAGGAGAGGACAGGTCACTGGAGATAGGTATAGTACAAATGGAGACATGTCAATAAGAAAACAGTCTTGCAATAGATAGCAGTCTCTTATATTCAGGGCAATATGCAAGGAAGAAATAGTGGTGCTATGGTGGGAAGTGGTGATGGCTGACATTATAGTGCATCTAATGACTGAGCAGGGCAAACACAGACACAAAAGACAGAACACAGATTCTGACAGGAAACATAAATTAGCAGTGTTACAGCAAACAGTACTGGTTTGTGCAAGAGACAGGGATCTCATATAGGGGCACATATATGTATGAAATGTGAACCAGAAGCACTAGGCATTATTCAATCAGATTGTCTCTGTAGGAGTGATTTCTGTTTTTTATGGGGTGAAAATAATGCTAAATACATTGCCTGGGCATTCAAGGGAAAGTAGAGGGCACAGCTTATTGCAAAAACAGAAGGTGAAGAAGGGGTCCTGTATATAACCAAAGAAGTCATAAAATAGGTCTTTCAGGAATTTACACAAAGCTGTATAAACAAATATGTACAACAGACAACTGATCCGTATTTTTTTAGATAGGAAGAAAATTGATATAGATAATAATGATATGTTCGACTCGCCTGTTTCAGAATGAAAAATACAATTGTCTATCAAGGAAAGGAACTGAACAGGGAAAAAGCTGCAAAGCCAAATTCTGCAAGTGACAGAGTGGACAGGAATTTGTAAAATAACAGAAGTATGAATATGATTTGATGAAGACAAATTTTATAATTAAAACTCCGTTGCATGCAAGAATCTAAGTAATACCCAACAACATAGTTGTAACCAATCCAGCAGACTATAGTCCAACACCCATTTTGACTATAGATGTAAAGATCGATTTTGGCTAGGAAATTGAATAGAATATTACCCAAAATTAGTGTAATAAGTCAGAATGGATTTGTAAAAAGTTGCTAGGGAAAAGGTAATCAGTGGTGTTAGCTGGCTTTATTAAAAAAGTGTTAAACATGATGCAGAACAGTGGTTATAAGGCAGTTTGACATTCAACAAACATTCAGATCTGTTGATTGGCCTAGAATTCTTCCAATGGGTAAAGCTTCTTTACAGAAAACCAAGGTTTGATGTATTTGTTAGTGGAGATGTCAAAGAGATAGGTAGCATACAGAGAGGAACCAGGCAAGTGTCCCTGATGTCTCCAGACCTGTTTTTATTATTGACTGAAGAGTTAGTCATATGTATTAGGGATATGTTAACATCACAGCAGATTATTATAGGGGGGGCAAGCATTCAAATATATGCAGATGATTGTTTATTAATTGTCCAGAATGAACATCTGATTTTGCCTGATATTCTAAAAATGTTTTCATAATTTTTGACATGCCTCCAGTTTAAATTGTTACACAAATAAGGTTTCTTTATTAAGAATAGGAAATGGAGTGGGAACAGTGAAGCAGTTAAAGAATCTGATTTTCCAACATATTTGGAGGTTTGAGATGGGACATATTTATGAAGTTACAATACACAAGAATTTAATTAATTTGCAACAACAAGTTCTATCCATGATACACTAAACTAAATACATCATCAGATTGGATAATTGCATGAATGATAATGGTGACACCACATGTATTGCATAATGTATGCCATCTACCAATCTGTTCTGATCACCCTCATCTATAACGCATTCAAAACATCATGGAGGAATTTATTAGATGGAAACAAGGTTACATGAAGCAATGCAATGGCTTTTAAGTCTAAAGTCAGAAGGGGTTGAAGATTACCTCATGTACCCACTCACAATCTATCTGTTAATATGACTCAATGGATTAGGCTAAACAATAAAACTGAAGTAGGAGGCATTGTAAGGATAACAACACTTAATGAAGGTGAGACATGTGTGGATAGACTTGTCCATTTGGAAGTATGCACTGGTAGACTTACGCCGGTATAAGTGGGATAGTGTGTAATATAATAATATATGGAAATTGTAGTTGGTCCAGGAGAAAATTTCTAAATAGGATAGAGTTATAGAGTTATATGGAAAGAAGTGGGGATAAAAACTTGGATACAAATACTTGTTGAAAGAATATCAATAGGCTGTGCAAAATTGACTTACTTTTTACTAGCACAATCTCAATTTCAGACACCAGCTACACAATGGTTCACATATGAAATGCTAAGAGGAATATTCAGCTTTTTCATAAGTAGCAGAAAGTTAAGCATAATAGGTTAACTCCATGTAAGAAATGAACAAGTGTTGTAAATTAAAACTGGAACTGTAAATATATATATATATATATATATATATATATATATATATATATACATATATATATATATATATATATATATATATGAGAAAGAGAGAGGGAGTTCATGAATAAGAATGCAAAAGATGAGACAACAGTGAAAAAGGAGTTGGAAGAGAAAGTGGGGCATCAGTGTCCTACAGAACAGTTGGGGGAGGGATTTGTCTGTCACTAACTAGTTTGTCCAGATAACATTTTGTTTGAAAATTTTACAAATTAATTTATGAATGAAGCAAATGAAAATTTTACATCTGTGATGTGTTATCCACTATAAGTTAAATTCAGTGTATGAAGGTAGAATGATGAGTGCTAGAGATGTGGAGAAAAACATGAAGGTATTATACATATATTCTGGGATGTAGCAGAGCCTAGAGTACCTGTGTGACACGGCCAGTCCAGCTATCTGGAATTTTGTAAATAATCATATGTCATTTGTGAATATTAATGTGATTCATACGCTTGTCTTACAAATCTAAGAGAACTATGTGTTATGTGTATATTAAACTACTGGTGTAGAAGTGTGTGTTGAACTGTATGTTATGTACTGAGCATCAAGAATGTAACCACAATGTACTCTACTGGGAAAGAACAGAAATGGATGTAAACTATATGCCTGTGCAAATGTATGTTTTAATGATAGAATCTGGAACATACACAGTTAACATACAAAACCTCAAGAAAATAAGTGAAAATTGTTTTATGATTATGTTATCTCTGTTTCAACACAGAACAGACAATGTCTAGGGTTAGAGGTTTTCCTATTGTCTTGAAACAGAAATAATAAATAGGTTTCAAATGTAAAGGTGTTTAACTGTTTTACAACTTCCAGTTCTAGGCAAACTTCTGAGGGATTTGTACTTCTCACACAGAGATGCTAAAAATTCTTAGTTTCTGTTAGCCTGGGAACTAAAAGCAGGTGATAAACAGTGGTGTCATCCCAGCTGACCCAGTAGTAATGTCTGTTAATAATTTAAGAACTATCTCAGAGGGTGAATCTGTGCATTTTGTATTTGTATTTGGACTTGGCACCATCCTCTCATCAGCACTTGCCTTGCTAATAATAAGTAACCAGGGTATAGTAATGTCTCTTTGATATAGCGAGGAATAGAGTAAGTATTAGTTTAGATGTTTTCTGTATTTATTTGACAATGTCCTGCAGTGTTGTTTTCAAATATTTCCTGTGATTCTGAACTCTGTAGTCACTGTGTTGAGTTATTGAGTATTGTTTTGTTCTTTTATTATTATTAAATATATTTAAACCTTTTAATTGTGGCTGGTTTATTTAGCAATAAGTAAGCTCTCTTGCATATGTATTCAGTGACACTGTATAGGGCACTCCAATAGCCTGCTGTCAGTCACACTTACCATTTCTATAATAGTAGCATTACACAGTAATATTGGGCGCCCTTTCTTAAGGGCCTTAAAAGTAGTTGATAAGAGCTGGCTGGTGGCAGTGATAACTAACTTATAGTCTGGGCAGAAGGGAGCATAGCTAGCAAATATGCCAGCCTTCCCCAGGAGTATCTGTGGATTTGTATATAAGTCAAATCTCAAAGTGTGTGTGTGTGTGTGTGTGTGTGTGTGTGTGTGTGTGTGTGTGTGTGTGTGTGTGTGTGTGCACGCGTGTCAGCTACTTGGGCAGGGACACGAAGTACTGATTGGACAGAGTGGGTGCTGGAGTTCTTAACTTGACCACTTGACTAAGATCTTAACCTTATAGCTGTGCAAGTGTGGAGTCAAATTGGGAATCTGGAGAATGAGAGAGAAATCAGCCCCAGACTGACTGTGATCTCTGTGTGCTCTTAAGGGAAATTGTACTTTACCGTGTGTGTACTTGTCATCCTCCCAATGTACATGTCCCTCACTGGTGCTACTAGTGAGGATTGAGGCTCCTTGGTTACTGGGCCAGTGCAGGGGCATTACAACCTGAAAACAGTGCACAGTGGAATGGAAACATATATTTTATGTATAATTAGAATGGTCTTGGGATTTTTGTTAGCATGAGAAATGAAGACAGGGAAGAGGGAACCCAAATCAGGACAGAACAAGAGAGACATTTTAGGTTTCTACTTTCCTTTGTGTAGAGGACTGTCAGGGCAAATGAATGGAAGACCATGATTGTTCTTTCACTAGGTAATGTGTACTAAAGCTACCTGTAGCTGATGCATAGAGTAGAGAGGTACTCCAAAATTAAATGTGCCTGCCAAAAAAACAAACTAAAGAAACAAAACAAAGATGTGGAACAGAATATGCTTTACTTCTTTTACTGCTACCAAGTTGCAATCTTTAGCATTGGAAATCTTCATTTCTAGGCATTTATATGTAGTTCATTAGATAGTTAACTGGTGTAAATGCAAATCAATGGAATTGGTCATGCAGGCATTATGACTAGAATGTGAGCATAAAGCAAAACTGTGCTGAGCAAACAACAGGCATTTACCCTATAAGTGCTTTGTCTACTATCTAAAGAGAATCAAATGCCAGTGTTTTGGGCTTGTTTATAAGGATATAATATTTCAGTAAAATAATTTCATCACAAATATACAGGCATATTAGAGGAGGTAGGCTAGGTGCCTCAGAGACTGAGTCTTCCTGATTCTGTAGTCTTACTTTTTGACTTTGCTAGTCAAATGTGGAATGAGAAAGATACGTGGAAGATGCTGCTGGAGAAACAACTAGTTAGATCTGAGCTCAAACACTTTTTATTGGACTTTCTTGCAGAGTATAGTTTGTCAGTAACAAATATCATGTTCAAACAAATGGAGGCTTATATGTGTAGTTGGTACTGGAGCACCTTTTACTGAGGTTGATGACTAATTTTATGATTATGTCATCAACCCTGAAGCTGCATCATCTGAAATCTCAGATGAAGAGATGCAAAGATCTGTCAACGGATCACCACTTGGTGGCGAGTTGGAATTTCTGGGCAAGGAACTGGTGTTTAACCTTTCTAAACATGCATTAAATGACAATGAATTATTGGTTTTGAATAGAGGGTTAACATTTGCTCCCTCTAAGTCTGTTGATGTTTCTGTTTCACTGCTTGAGATTAAACAATTTGTAAGGAACCTGAACTTAAAATATTGTTTGACACTGGTAATGAATATATGCCTAACATGTTAAAATGTTCTAGTACATTTGTTCCCTATAGCAATACTGTTTTACAGGTGTTTGAGAAAGCTGTAGAAAAAGATATTTATAAACTTAACAACAAATTGCGAGATAAGTCTTGTAACTTGAGTACTGGACAGTTTAAAGCTATACAATCGCTAATTAAGAATCCAGATATTGTTATCAAAACACAGACAAAGGTGGCAGAGTGGTTGTCATGGATAAGGATTTTTATTATGAGAGCATGCATTTGATGTTAACAACAGATGAATATAAAAGTATAAATAAAAGAGAAAGTAATTATATTGCTCTTACTGTTAAGCAAGTCATTTATGCTATGCATGATGCTGAAAGAATAACAAATTAATTATTTATTTTATAACCAAGACACCCAAACTCCCTGTTATCTATGGTATACCCAAGATACATAAAAGCTTGGAGAAGCCACCTATGAGACATATTGTTTCTGCGAGGGGGTGGGTCACCCAACCCATCTCAAAATACTTAGAACAGCAGTTAAGACTTTTACTTGAGAAGACTGCTACCATATTAAAAGATACTATGTACTTAAGACAGTTACATGAGTAATCAGGAGGTAGACTTAGATCAGAGTCTTATTTTATACTCTTGATGTTGACTAACTATTCACATCCATTCTGCATGATGTAGGGGTTGATTGTGTACATGGCTTTCTGAGTAATTTTTATGATTATACTGTTGATGAAATTGACCTTATATGTGAACTTTTAAAATTGGTATTAGAAAATAACATCTTTATTTTCATACAAGTATTTTTCAAGAAGTCAAAGGTGTAACAATGGGTACTCCTGTTGCTAGCATCTATGCGAATATAGTGATGTATATGTGGGAAGAACATATTTTATCAAAGAGTAATCCCTACTATAAGCTAGTTGACTTTTACAAGAGGTTTGTGGATGATCTGTTTCTGTCTGGGAAGGAAATATGAGAGAATTTGAAAGTTGTTTAACATTTATAGGTAACACCACTACATTTTTGAAATTTAAGTATACGATTTCCTCAAATAGTATTACCTTCCTTGACATTATGTTATGTAAGGATGCATCTGGAAATATTGAAACTGAGATGCATGGAAAAATAATGAAAAGAAATTCTTATTTACATCAGACCAGAATGCATCCGTCATTTGTATTGAAGAATCACTCAAAAGCTCTCTAATCCTTTCACATTTAAAACTACCATAAAAGTCCCTCTTCCCCCTTGCTTACCTTCCTCTGAACCTACCTCACACTACACTGATTGTTTTCCTCACTGTCCTGATTCTTTCATTCCTTTGGCTCTACCCATTCTGTTCGCCCTGCGGGCTCACTCCGCTCCCCTACCCTGCTCCCAATTCCCATCCACCCCTACTACCTCTACATTTATACTTGACTAACCACTCCCACCACTTTCACCATCCAATCCACACTACCCACTCCAACACTTTCAAACCCCTCCCACAGTCCACATCCTCAGACTATACCACCATCTATTAGTTAACTGATATATTACAAACTTATACCAAATACCAAGCTCCCAAAAGCCAAACAACTAAATTGTAACTAATCCACCATCATACAAACCTCAACCATGTCCCTCAAATTCCAATCCAAATTAACACAAACAATACTCATAACAACCTTATTTTATCTAAATTATCTAACCCAACCAAATAACATAAATCATTCCCCCCAATTTCACACCACTACCCTATCCTTCATAAAAGACATACACAACTTCACTTATATATCCCCTTATATCTTCCTTCTCAACACCACCATGCTCTTCCACTATAGAATTCTAACTAAAACACCACTCACAGTTATACTAGCCAAATAGCCTCTAAACTCATTTACAACTCCATGTATCCCTGTCTAAGAAAATATCTCCCCTACCACCTTATCTCTGTCCTCCTCTCTGGTGACATCCACCCACATCCTGGCCCCTTTTCCACTCAGGAATATACCTCCCAACCTCACCCCCTCTTGCAAATGGTAAATCAATCCAATTGTCAGCCATAAATACCCAAAGCCTCTCTAATAAAATTCCAAACCTCCATGCCTGGCTTTTACATAACCATCCAGACATTCTCTCATCTCAGAAACCTGTCTCAATCCCCATATAAAAGGCTCCAAACTAATACCACCTAACTATCACATTCTAAGAAATGACAGAACACAGCAAAAGGGGGCTGGGTAGCACTCTTATGCTCTGCATCCTTGCTAGTCACCCCCTATACCAAACATTTCCCCAAATTTGACCAGGCAGAGATGATACCAGCCCTATTCCACCTAAACAAACAAACATAAACTCCTTTTCATTCTCTCCCTCTATATCCCCCCTGGTGATAATGTCTAGTTCCTTCAAGACATTCTCTCCTGGGTGTCCTCTAACATCACCCATGAAACAATAATCCTGGGTGACGTTAACATAAATTGGCCACAATCTGATCTCCCACTAATTCGCACAATATTAACTTGTATAACTTCACACAATTAATTAATACCACTACCAGACCTTCAAAGAACTCCACTGGAAGTACAATAGACAGGATTCTAGTATCCCACCCCACTATATCTCAGACAGTGGTATTCTCTCTGACCCACTAGCTGGCCATTTCCCCACCTTCGCCCACCACCTCCCTTCTTCTATGCAACAAACTCACACCTATACTTCTTCTCACTGCTTAAAAAACTTTAATCCTGAAACTTTCATAAACACACTAAAACACACCAACTGGAACCCATTAAAAAACATTCTCCTAGATAATGCTCTCTCCTACTTCAACACCACTTTCACAAACCTGCCTAAAATCTAAATGCATAAAAAGTAACCCTATACCTTGGCTAACTAAAAACACTTTTGTAAGCATGTGACTTCATGACAAATCATGGACACAATACCAAAAAAAAAACCCTCTTCCTTTACTGAATATAAAACTCTACGCAACAAGATCAAAAAACTCATTGTCTCTGACCAGAAAGTATATTTCTCTACCCTCCAAACTAACCACAGTACCAACCTCAAATAATTTTGGAAAGGAATTACATCTCTCCTTAACCCTGGAAAAACAGAAAACCCTTGCCCCAACCTAGATGCAACTGACATGGACTTAGCAACCCAATTTAACTTCTTCTTCATTGACTCCATCAATAAACTAACACTATTCTTCACTAATAACTCTGTAGCTCCTCCTCAGCCTCCTCCCACCTCTTCCTCCCCTAACATCCCATGCCCCCAACCTCCACCTTTCTCCATCAATCCTGTCTTCATATCCACCATAAAAAAACTTCTCCAAAAGCTAAAACCTGGCTCCAATGCCCCTGATGAAATCCCCTCCTACTTCCTAAAAGTAGTTGCTGAAGTAGTTGCCCTCCCTGTCACCATACTAATAAATTATTATATCTTAGAATGCCAGGTCCCTCAACTCTGGAAGAAGGCCTTTATTATTCCTCTCCATGAAGGCGGAAATAACAATAACATCCCTAACTTGTGCCCTATCCACATCCTATTCCCTATTTCTAAGCTACTTGAAAAGTGTGTCCGCCAACAACTCTAAACCTATCTTATCAATAATCAGCTTCTAAACCCCACACAACATGGATTTAGACCAGGTCATAGTACTCCACTGCCCTCCTGTCCTTCCTTGAAACAATCAACAAAGCCCATAACTCTGGGCACTCAGTATCCACTCTTTTCCTTGACTTCTCTAAGGTTTTTAACACCATTTCCCACAACCTGCTTCTTACCAAACTCTCTAAAGTTAACCTATCCTCCTCCTCTATCCAGTGGTTCTCATGCTACCTCACAAACAGGCAACAAGAAGTTAAATGGAAAAAGGCTACCTCACCCTTCCTCAATACTTCCACAGGCATCCCCCAAGGTTCTATTCTAGGCCCCCTATTATTCAACATATTCATAAACAATTTCTACCAACCAATTCCAAACTCCAGCCTCATTCAGTATGCTGATGATTGTACTATAATCTGTTCCTCCCCTTCCATCACAACTCTTAATACTCTAACACAAGCTGCCTTCTCTTCCACAGAACAATGGATGCTAGACAACCATCTAACCCTTAATGCAACCAAAACAAAACTTATGCTATTCAACACATCCAAAACCTCTTCCCTAGACAAACAATCCGTAGTAATTGCCAGCAAAAATAATACCCCCTAGAACTAGTGTCTGACACAAAACTACTAAGAGTTATCTTCAATGACCAACTAAAACTCGACAAGCATATACAAGCAAATATAAAAAAAAAAAAAAAAAAACTAGGTATGCTTTATCGTCACGGTCGCTTTATCTCTCCCACCACCAGGATTACACTAGCCAATACATACCTCATCCCACCCCTTTTATACTGTGTGCCTATCCTAACCAGCTTTCAATCTTCTCTCACAACAAAACTCTCATCTTGTTATAACAAAATATTCAAATTTGCAGCAAGTCATAGAGCCTCTTCCCACCACTGTAATTCCCTTCACCAACTATGTTGGCTAGAATTACCAAACTTCCTCACTTATACCCAGCTTATTCAGCCATAAGTATTAAGCCTGCCCTACTGGGTAATATATGAAGTCACTTTAATATTATCAGTTTTTGAGTATATCTAATGATGTTACTTAGTTTGTAATGAGCAGGCTTAGATATTTGTGTAAGGTTTTTATTTTTATTTTAATTGATGTACCTCAATTGTAGTTCTGTATTTGTATGTGTAGCTCAAATTGTTCTATATGTATCTATATGTGCTGGATCCTGATTCATTAGGAATCCATATAGAATTAGGTCGCTATTTTATTATTGTTTTTATGCACTTTGTATTTTAAATATATAGAGATAGTAGAGTCTGTAATTTATATTACAATGAATGTGTATGTGTAATTAAATGTACGTTTCTACAAGCGTTTGTTGAAATAGTATAGATGGTTCAGAAATCTGTCCGTCTCTTTAAATGCTGATGAAAAATACTAAGTTGATTGATTGACTTAATTGATTAATTAGGGTGGATATGTGTTGTATATAAGGACTAGGATCTACCTTATGCATTGTAACCTGAGGAAGCGCACTAGGTTAGTGCGTGAAAGCGCTTGTTCTCTCTCTCAATAAATCGTTTTATTGTGTATTGTGCATTGTGGTGGTTCCTTGCAAGTCTACAGATATTTTGCCAGCTTTATTTTCTTTGCTCGGGACCTTTGGATGGTCGTACTTGGTTTGTTGCTGATACTATTAATCTTTATTTTTTACCTGGTTGACCAACACGCAATGGATGTTCCTAATATTGAGCTCGATTACAATCCGGCAGGTACGGGCTGTACCGAGGACTGGAATGGGTTATTTCACCAACAGGATAACCCTCTTCTGAGCTTTGATGTCAGAGGTAACACAGCATATGCTGCTATATCAAGTACAGAGAATTTACAAGATTTTTATGGAGCACTTAGAGCATTAGAGAATAACCTATACAAATTATACCGGCTCATATGGCAAAGGAAGCACCTGGAGGCGTGCTTGCACTTCAAGGTCATACCGCGAGGTGTGCGTGTTTTATGCATGCCCAGTTATGGGGACGCCCACCCTGAGCTCCTACGGAGGTGGCAACAACTAAACATAGACTTAAGTAACAAGTACATCCAGTTATTTATTGACTATTTTTTACCTGTAGAGGTTGAGCTCATTACGAAAGTGGAACATGAGCACAAGAACATCACCCAGTTGTTCAAAAGTGACTTTTGTGTTTCTAAACTAAATAATATGCTGAGACAGCTCACGTCATATAGCAATAAGCTTGAACAAATCAAACTCAAAAAACTTAAGCGTGACTGTAATGATTTTCAAACAGGCCGCATTTTTGTGTGGCCGAGATTTAATGAAGCAGCTGCTCTAAATGAAGTCAATGACCAAACTGACAATATACCATCCAGTACCGCCAATATCATTAGTGTACCCAATTCGCAGGGTAACTCCTCTGGCAATCTTGCTTCAACTAACCTGAATGCAGAGGTTGACATTACGTTATCTAGCTCTTCACTCCCCTGCAATCAACAGTGCCTTAAAACATCTGATACAGCGGGAGCTAGACCAAAAACGAATGCTCATGACCTGAACATCATACCGCATGTAGCGGCGTCTTTAAACTTCCCTCTACCCTACAAGAATCGAACGGCGGCACATTCAACAAGCAGAGGGAGAGGCAAACGGAAGTTTTCGGGAGAAGTTCGGGAACCGAGAAGAAAAAAGAACTGAACGTTTTGTTTTTCAACTTAGCCACCAAGGAGTTTACTGAAACTGAATGTTCCATTTTGAATAAGGGACTTTCGTTTATTCCCGCTAGAAGAAGTGAACTAACTGATACCCTTATTATGCTTCGCAAATTTACAAGGAAGGTAATGTTAAAATTACTGTACAAGGACTCTGATGCCAATGATATTGCTTTTAATTCTGTTGTACTTAAAAGAAAGAGTACTTATGTACCACCTGTATCAGGTTTAGTTGAATGTTTTCAATGTGCCTGTGAGTATGACTTTTATCGCTATTACAAGGATAGGAAGCATAAAAATCTTTTCATTAACTTGAATACGTTACAGAAAAGAAGCCTTGATTCCTTGTGCAATGATAACAACTTGGTATTTAAACCTGCAGATAAAGGGGGGGGGGGTATTGTTGCTATGGATACAGTTATGTATAATGGTTTGATGAATGAAATGCTAAATGAAGATGTAGCTTACTCTCAAATAAATAAAAATGAAGTAGAGTCTATTATTAGGAATGTGCACGATACACTTTATGACTTGTTGATGACTAGGTCTGTGGATAAATGCCTATATGACTTTCTAGTGATTGAAACCCCACTAATTCCCCTTATCAAGGGGCTTCCTAAAATACACAAGGGGATAGATCCTCCACCTCTGCACCCCATAGTGTCTGGGAAGCTTTGGGTCACTGAGAATGCTTCCCATTTTGTACAATCAAAACTAGGCCCCTTAGTTGGCAGTATACCCACAATATTGAAAAATTCTTTCAATTCATTGACGGATCTGAAGGATGCCTTATTGCTTAAAGATCTGAAGCATGACACATTGATGGTTACTTTGGACATAAAAAGCTTATTCACTAGTATACCTAATGAGTTTGGAACGGATGCTGTGAGGAGTTGTCTGATTGAGCTCAGTAGTATGGCAAATGATGATCAGATGACGGTGTGCACCCTTTTGGATGTAGTATTGAATAATAATATTTTTCTGTTCCAGGATAGAATATATAGGCAGACATGGGGGGTTGCCATGGGCACCCCATGTGCCAATGCCTATGCTAACCTGGCAGTATATCAATGGGAAAAGATGTTCATCTTCAATGACGAAAGATATAAAAACAATGTGATCTTATACAGACGTTTTGTAGATGACATTCTTCTTTTTTGGAATGGAGATGTCAAATCATTAGATAGTTTTGTTGACTTTATGGGTTCAACAACCTCTTTCTTGGAGTTCACGTATGAATGCTCTACCAGCAGAGTTGACTTCCTTGATGTTACCATTAACAAAGATGACGAGTGTGTTATCACAACGTCACTTTTTAGGAAATCCTGCTGGAGAAATGACATTCTCCACTTTGAGAGTATGCATCCCAGACATGTTTTCCCAAATGTGGTCAAAAATCAAATGGGTAGGATAGCTAGGTTATGCAGTAGGCCAGAGGACATGAGTCATCAGATGAATTTCCAGGAAAGTTGTCTTATTGATAGGGGATATCCAGCTCAGTTGGTGTCTAATCTAAGAAACAATGTTCCTGTTACAACTGGATCTACACGAAAGAAATGGTGTTATGTTGATACACCAAGAGGTGATAAAAAGAAAATACAGTATGACATTAAGTATACCAGTGATATAGGGTATATAGAGAACATCATTAGAAGCAATTGGAAGTTGCTAAATATGGACAAGGATTTGTCTGAAATAGTAGGTGATAGGCCAAGTTTCAGATATAATAACTGTCTGAATCTGAAGAGACTACTATGTAAGGAGAAAGTGGAGATCAAACCCATTGACATCAGGGTTAACTATAGACAAGGCACCTTTCCATGTAGGAAATGTTGTGTGTGTAAATACATTTCCGGTGTTCAGAGACTTGAACTTGCAAATATAGGCATAGTGTTGGAACCAAAGTTCTATGCGACATGTGATACGGCCAATGTTATTTATTTAGCTCTATGTGAACCCTGTGGGGCCTACTATGTGGGCATGACCACGCGTCGGTTCAAGGACCGAATTTATAATCACGTGTATGACATCAGGAAAGGAAATATCACCAATGTGTTGGCCAGACATTGCCAACAGTTTCTGTCACATGTTTTTAAGTTTAGGGTTCTGCAGCAGCTGCATCATAATAGGAGAGAAGGGGATATGGTGGGTGCCCTTGAGTTGAGTGAGTTGAAGTGGATACTTAACCTTAGGGCGCACATGGAACCAGGCTTGAATTCAGCCATAAGTATTAAGCCTGCCCTACTGGGTAATATATGAAGTCACTTTAATATTATCAGTTTTTGAGTATATCTAATGATGTTACTTAGTTTGTAATGAGCAGGCTTAGATATTTGTGTAAGGTTTTTATTTTTATTTTAATTGATGTACCTCAATTGTAGTTCTGTATTTGTATGTGTAGCTCAAATTGTTCTATATGTATCTATATGTACTGGATCCTGATTCATTAGGAATCCATATAGAATTAGGTCGCTATTTTATTATTGTTTTTATGCACTTTGTATTTTAAATATATAGAGATAGTAGAGTCTGTAATTTATATTACAATGAATGTGTATGTGTAATTAAATGTAAGTTTCTACAAGCGTTTGTTGAAATAGTATAGATGGTTCAGAAATCTGGCCGTCTCTTTAAATGCTGATGAAAAATACTAAGTTGATTGATTGACTTAATTGATTAATTAGGGTGGATATGTGTTGTATATAAGGACTAGGATCTACCTTATGCATTGTAACCTGAGGAAGCGCACTAGGTTAGTGCGTGAAAGCGCTTGTTCTCTCTCTCAATAAATCGTTTTATTGTGTATTGTGCATCGTGGTGGTTCCTTGCAAGTCTACAGATATTATACCCAGCTTATCCAAGCACACAAACTCATTCATAACCCACCGCTCTGCCCCTCCCTAGCAAATACCTTTGACCTGCATAAACCTGACAGACTCCTAAGATCTAATTCCCAAAACTTAATTAAATTGCATAAACCCACACGTCCAGCTGGAAATCACCTGATGTCCTTCTCTCTAGCATGCCTCTGGAACTCTCTCCCTCCTCCCATCTGCACCACCAGCAGTCTTTCCTTGTTCAAAACCTCACTGCACTCTCACCTTACTTCACATTGGAAATGCTCTTGCTCTCACCCAACCTAAATTCTGACTACTCTGTCTTCTTCATTTTCCTAAGTCATTTGTTGCCTATTACTGCCTACTATAATTCTGTATCCCTGTGATGTATTTCACCAATGACTAAAATTTACCTCATTACAATTTTCAAAGAAAAAAAAATATACACTATTTCTTACTGAATTAACTTGATGTAAATTATTTGAATGTAAATCTTTTTTCTTCTGCATTATGTAACATTTATTCAAAAAGTGTGCTATTGATTTATACTTGGCTATACCATGTACTACTATGGATTTGAAACTTTCCTGTACTATGTATTTGTATTTTTCCGGAGCATTTCTCCCTAGTACTCCATTGAAAACGGGCTCCTTGTGGCCCATTGGACTATCCTGGAAAATAAACTGCAAAATAAATAAATAAATAAGAACATAGTTATAAATCAGATGCATAGGGTAATTAGACTCAATGCTCTTGATTTAACTATGGTTAGGCAATTGGATAATATGGTTATTGATTTTCATAACCATGGTTATCCGAAGTCTGAAATTATGTTAGCACATCAAGAGGTAAATCAGAAGCGTACTGATTCTGCTCAATCTATTTTTCAGTCACCAGGGCCTAAAATGGATATGCATAATGAAAATAATAAGAAAAATAGATATAAGCAGGATGTCAGATGTATTTTGACATTTAACAAAAATACGCATATGGTAAGACAAATTATAAATAGGCACTGGTTTATTCTTCAAGGTATAACTGAGTTAAAACACGTTATATCGGAAGAACCTATTTCTGGATATAAAAAATGCCCTACCCTTAAACAGATGTTAAGGAACAACTTCAACATTATTTTAATGTTGTTAGTAATAAACAAGGTACATTTATATGTAATGACTGTAGTTTCTGTAAATTTATCTATACACAAAAATCCTTTAAGCATCCTGTCACAGGAGTTGATTTTATTTTACATGCCTATAGAAATTGCAATACAAAAAATATTGTTTATATGGCGAAATGTGAAACATGTGAAGGTTATTACATAGTAAGACAAACAGGAAACTTAAGGAACGTATAGGTGACCATTGTTCAGAGATTAAGCATAAAGTCATTACAAATGCTTTGTATAAGCATATTTTTGATAAAGCGGACGCACATAATTTTAAATGTATGATTTTAAATGTGATTTATATACCATTACATGGTGGTGATATTAAGTTATTAACTGAGTATGAGGAAATGCTAAAATCACATATCCCACCAGGTCTTAATGATGTTTTTCCCTTAAAACCAGTGCTCAGATATCTGCATGAGCAAGTTTAATTATTCTAGTAATTAAGAGAAAATTGGTCATGTGACATGCTGATTTTCATATATATATATATATATATATATATATATATATATATATATATATATATATTTTTTTTTTTTAACGTTGGTTTTATGTTTTTGCATGATGAAGCCTGTTGGCAAAAGTTTTACTATCATATTAAAGTTATGTATGTTTACAGTGGTTTCCAGTGCTCTGTTTATAATGGTTAAGGTCTTCACTTCCCATGTACAAGGTACAAGGTTCGATCCTGACCCCTGACAAATTGTCTGTATGGAATTTACATATTTTCCCTGTATATCAGTGAGATTCCTCCTACCTCCCAAAACATGCTGAGCATTTCAAATTTCAATTCACTCAGTAATGGAGTTGTGAGCAACAGCATGAACTCTAGATGGTGCCTATAAGGTGGAAGAGTTATATATACCAACCACTTTGGGCATTAGCTGTGATGCTCAGTAACCTCAAGTTAGGGAAGCATGACTCACAGACTGCATGCCATGTCAGAGTTAGCCACTCAGTGGTGTAAACATTGTCTAGATGATTTGATTGTGTTCACTAATGTCACAGAAATGGAGATGGGTAGCTACCGGTAATAAGTAGGTGGAGGACCCTGCCTACTCTGACCTATACCAAGCATCCACACTAACAGTGGGAGGGGTGTATGTGTCCATATTGGCCAGAGTGCACCTGTTATAAAGCTCAGCAGCCCTGGGTCAATAAACTACTGACTGGCCAGTGTCCAGTTACCCAGCTTGGGTTACCTGGGATACCTTTGTTCAGCAAAAGCTGGACATAAAACCAATAAATCTGCCAAACATGAACATAGAATTGCTACACTCAATGTAGGTTCACTGACAGGATGCAGCTTGGAAGTGGATAACATGATGGATAAGGAGGAGGCTGGACATCCTATGTATCCATGAGACAAGATGGAAGAGTAGTGCAGCAACGTCACTTGGCTTGGTCTCCAGAGTCTACTACTGAAAAGGAGGGGGGCAGGCTAGAAATGAGGTGGGAATTGTGGTGAGGGAGAGACTTCAAAAGACAGTGAGGGATGTTATCAGAATTAGTGATAGACTCTAGTGTAAGGATAGGGTACTGTTCATAATCTCAGCATATGCTCCACAGCAACATTGTGATAGTGAGGAGAAGAGTGCACTCAGACAGCAGTTACAGGCCCTACCAGATAAACCGGGACAACATTATTTGGTGTTAATAATGGGTGACCTGAATGCAGATATTGGAACAGACAGAACAGGATATTTGGACTGCGTGGGTCCACATGAATGGGGCAACATGAATAAAGAAGGAGAGGCCATTCTAGACTTTTGTCTGGCAAATGACTAGATGGTGGCCAACAAATGGTTAAGCAAGAGAGAAAGTCATAAGACCACACACAAGAGAGGCCAACATTCAAATCAGGTAGACTTCCTCCTAGTAAGGAAAGGGCACTGGGGTAGAATCAGTGTCTGCAAAGTCATCTCCAGTGAAGCACTTAGCCCACAGCATAAATTACAAGTTACCACAATCTGCTGCAAGCAGTGACCAGAGAACACTCTAAGGTCAACAGAGACTAAGCTAAAGACCTGGAAGTTTACTGGAGACAATGTACAGAAGTTCACGGAATTTCTCAGGACTATAGCACCTCAGGAAGAAGAGGAAATAGGTGAAGTTGAAAAAGAATGGCTGTGGCTCAAAACAGCATTTGTAAGGCCTATAGAACATATATGTGGTTAAGTCAGGTATGACTGCAAGGTACATAACAAAACTGATGGTGGAATACAGAAGTCTTGGAAGTCATCAAAAGAAGGAAGGAGTGAGGAAAAAAGTGGGAGATAGAAAAGACAGACTAGGCTGAAAAGGATTACAGGTTGACTAAAAAAATATCCTAAAAGAGAAGTTGCAATAACAATGAACAAGGCATCAGAGAAACTCTACCAGCTTTTGGAAAGTTACTGTGTTAATGACCCAAATAAACTCTATCAGGTTGCAAGGCAAAGACAGAAAGATAAAGAAGAAAGTCAGGCATACTTCATAAGGGATGCCAGCAACAATGTGCTCACCAGCCCACAGGACATCAAATGCAAATGGAAGGAGTATTTCTGACAGCTTCTGAAAGAAGAAAACCCCACAGAAGCTGTACTGCCCCAGACACAGCCTATTAAATAGGAGAGGAGGACCTCACCTTAGAAGAAGTAAGAACAGCACTCAAGAAAATGAAGTCAGGGAAAGCAAAAGGCTTAGATTAGGCCACAGCAGATATGATAAAATGTTGAGCGAGATAGGACAAAATGGCTCCTGGGGGTCCCAGTCAACTGGAGAGTAAGCATACTAGTGCCAGTGTGCAAGAACAAAGGGTACATTCAGAACTGTGGACAGTATAGAGGTATCACATTCCTGTCACACTGCATGAAAGTCCTTGAGAGTATAACTGATAAAGAAATATGAACAGCAGTAGAAAGTAAAATGGGAGATGAGCAGTTCAGATTCAATTCAGGATGCAGGACAACTGACCCAGTGTTTGTAGTAAGGCAGGTGGTTGAGAAGAAGTTAGAGATAACAAAGGAGCCCAACTGGGCATTCCTGGACTTGGAGAAAGTATATGACAATCTCTCAAGAAAGCTGATTGAGGCTGTCTTGCATGATTTGAAGTCCCAGAAACATTGGTAGAACTGGTGCAGGATATACACAAAGACTTAATGACTCAAGTATGAACAGTGTTTGGACTCACAGAGGAGTTCCCACCTGGAGTGGGTGTGCATCAGCGTTCAACTCTGAGCCATTGCTGTTCATACTGATAATGGACTCTGTTAACAAACAGTTTGTAGGGAAGAGGTCAATAAAGCTGCTGTATGCAGATGATGTGGCATTACAGGCAAACTCTGAGCAAGAACTTCAGCAAAGAATAGAGGAATGGAATGCAAAGCTGAAGGCACATGGATTGAAACTGAGCACAGATAAGACAGCTGTGGCAGGAAATGGGGGAAATGAGAAGAAGTTGAGAACTGTGATAGAAGGAAAAGTAGTGGAGCAAGTTAACAGCTTCAGGTGTCTGGAGATGGTGGGTGAGGAGAAGGGAAGTCTGAATGAGGAGGTCAAAGCTAGAATCTGAGGGCTGCAGCTAACTAGCGCAGAGTGCCAGGGGTAGTGTATGACAAAATAATTCCAAAGAAGCTGAAAAGTAAGGTGTACAAAACAGTGGTGTGACCAGTGCGACAGTGTGGTACAGAAACCAGAGTAGTAAATATAGAGCAGTTGAGGAAGCTAAAGTTCATGTAGAGGAGGTGCCTGAGACAAATGGTGGGATGCACAATGTGGGACAGATGAAGAAATGAGGACATCAGAGTAGAAACCAAAGTTGCGGTAATTGCAGATAAGGTCAAAGAGAACAGATTACATACAGTGGTTCTGGCACATGTGCAGAAAAACAGAAGAGAATCTGGCGAAGAAAATTTGGAAGACATAGGAAGAATGCAAGAGGAAACAAGGGCATCTAGCAAAGAGGTGGATGGATTGTGTGAGAAATGACCTGTGACTGTTAGGTATGAGTGTTTAAGAAGGTAGGAGAGTGGCACTGAAGTGACAGATATGGTGACTGTTGACACAACACCCCACTCCCATAAAGAGAATGGGGAAAAAGGGGGTCAATGATGATGATGATAAAGGTGATGAAGATGATGATGATGATGATGATGATGATGATGAAGATGCCAGATAAAAATGGAAGACCAAAAATGATAGTCTCTTGTAAGTATTTGACAGGGCATTTAGATGAGATGCATTCAGATTCTACTCCTGAGAAGATTTCATCTATGTTATGAATGAATGGGCCATTTTTAAGACTTCAATCTTTCAGACAACAGCAAACAGAAACAGCAGCAAAGAGCTGTGGCTGGAAAACAGGTATTATATATTATGGCAATAGCCTTATGACTTGCGTGGACACTAGTGGTTTAGAAAGCTGTAAAACTGAAGAAAGTAGCCTTTCTTAGAAATCCTTACACATGGCCTTCCTGATTCCATTGAAATGTGCCAGTATGCTAAAAAGTTCACTTCAACACTAGTTGTTTAAGGAAAAGTTTGGCCATGGGAAGAAATTTTTAGAGGCACAAACAAAGAATAGTAGGTTGCCAAAAAGGCAACACTTAACACCACTGAAGTTTGAAGTAGAATCTCACTCAAGCTGTATTTAATAAAGGGAGGGAACTGTTGAGGTGTACTGTGGAGAGTGCTGGAAGACAGAAGGAGCAGTTTAAGAAACTCCTTAATTCTGCTATCAGAAAGAACTGTCGGACATATCTAGAGATCACACTAATTATTTGTTCCCACTATTAAAAAAGGGACAAAATGGTACACTGCACATACTAGGAGACTGTGCTTTTCTACCTGCCTGGAAACATCTCTGGCAGATGAGACTCTAGTCAACAGTAAAACCTCAGATTCAAGAGGAACAATGTGAATCTCTTCCAGGTAGTGAAACAGTGGTCAAGTCCTTTATTATTTATTTATTTTTTTTTTGTTTGCTTGTCAGCCAGGAGTTCCAGCTTGAGGGTCTGTGGTGGCCCTGGGAGAAAAGCTTCAATATGCATGAGTTATACATTAGCAATGTAACAAATTATCCTCAGCTCTTTTTTTGGATCTCTCAAAGGCTTTTGATATGGTTAACCACTATCTACTAATCCACACCCTGACAACAATGTCTATAGGCAATCACTCTCTCCAGTGGTTTCAATCCTATCTGGACAATAGACAACAAGCCGTCATATGGCAGAACAAACTATTTAAACTCCTACCCAACATCCTAAGTGTCCCCCAGGGGTCTATTCTGGGACCTCTTCTGTTTTCCATTTTTATTAATGACCTTCACACTGTCATCCCAAAAGCTAACTGCATTCAATATGTGGACGACTCCACATTGATCTGCATTGCTACCTTCCAAACAGAACTGCAGACAATTACTCAGAGTACTTTTAACTTATTTGAAAAATGGCTTGCTGATCACTGTCTGATTTTAAATCCCAACAAAACAAAACTCCTACTTTTCTCCCCCACTCAAAGATCCCCAGTGTTATCTCTCTCCATTAAGTCTAATAATTGTACCATAATCTTCTCAGATGCCCACATGAAACTCCTAGGAGTTATTGTAGATAACAATCTTAAATTTGATGTGCATGTCAACAAAACTCTCAAAACCATTAATAAAATACTTGGCTCACTATATAGGATGAAGCCATTCCTAACCCCACCTGCTAGGACTGCCATTGCCCACTCCCATCTACTCTCTACCCTCTTCTATGTCTCACCTTTACTTCCCAATTTAAACAAAACTGAACTTAACAAACTCTCCAGCTGCTATAATAACATAGCTAGATTTGCCACTAGCCTGCCCTATACAACACATCACTATAAAAACTTAAAAAATCTCAGATGGCTAGAACTACCCAGGCAAATTCAGTATAACCAACTCATTGTGGCTCATAAAGTACTTAATCAACCTGAAAATATACCTGCACTAAAAAACATTATCTATCCCAACTCCAACCTGAGACCACTTCGCTCGTCTAATAGACTGGTAGTACAAACTATCAAATCCAACAACTCAGCTGGTGACTCCCTGTTCGCCAACTCTGTTGACAAAACTTGGAACTCACTACCTGCTGACATTACCCTAGATACTACCCTATCTCAATTCAAGAAAAGTCTCAATCAGTATTTCAAGTCTCAGTGGTCATGTCCTTGCTCCAAGCCTGACTAAATAATTAGTCTTACTTGTGTACCAATACTATTTTTAAGTATAACTCATTTGTGTTTTAATTGTTAAGCCATATTATAAGTTTGTGAAATTGTATAACTTTCAGAGTCTGTAAACGGTGTTTAATTTGTACTATGTTAAGTTTGCCTGTGTAACTAACTTTGGAGCTTTTCTCCCCAGGCCTCCGCTGAAAAGGGACATGTATCCAGTCAGACTATCCCAGTCAACAAATGTAAAATAAATAAAATAAATTAGCTAAACAATAAACAATTATAATATACAAGGTAAAGAGAGACCTAATGGAAGTTTTCAGATTGGTATGTATGTAGATATATATATATATATATATATATATATATATATATATATATATATATATATATATATAATAATATATATATATATATATATATATATTTATAGTAATTAAAGACGGAACTACATACTGTTGAAAAGCATATGAAAAGGCAAGATAGGCAACAGAAAAATAAACTGCCAGTGTTTATATAGAATGTACTGCTGTAGGAAAAAATGCTAGAAATGTGTTAGTCATTATGAAGACACATAGTATTTCCATATTGCCAAAACCAAATCACTCACAAGGAAGTGAAAAACTATTTGTGACTAAACTCTGAATGGAAAGCAAATAATAATAATAATTAGATATAATAATAAGCAAATGGAGAATGGCTATAGACATTCTTTTTCATAAGGGAGGACATTCCACAGACCCAGGGAATTACAGAACCATAAGTCTGACTAGCCTTATATGCAAAGCCATGGAAAGACTTATCATGGAATTAATCAATCAGAACATAATGAACCTATAATAAATAATCATCAGAAATGTCCTGTACCATATATTAGCTAGCTATAGAACTCCCTCTGTGACAAAAGAAAGCCATAACACCTAGCTAAAGGAACTGGAATTACTCAGTGGTAAACCCAATACCATTTTCCTAGGTTATCTAAAGTATCTATTTGGGAAACCTATACCACCACTAGAGGACAAGAACAGAGATTCCTGGACTTTGTCAATACAAATGTCCTAGTACAATTTTCAAGAGTATGCACTATGGGAAATAACATCTTGGATCTTGTCCTTACTAATATGAGAGCATCTTGCACCATCCCTTGTATATCTTCATTACTTGTTAGGTCTGACGATAAAGCAATCGCCTTCAAAATAAAATTGAAATCAGAGATTGCTTTCACGCAATCTACCTTTAGAAATTTCTTTTAAGAAAAACTACTTAATCCGATGTGATATATTGGCAAGCTACAAATCCCCACCAAACCCAGTTAACTCCACTGAATATGCAGAAATGTATACCACCATACTATACCAAGAGGTAAAGAGATGCACAGATGTATCTGTACCCTATAAGAGCAAGTGTAGGTCAATCCCCAGAAACAAACCCAGATGGTGGAACCATAGTATCGACAAGCTTTGTAGTAAAATGAAAACAATTCTTACTAAAGTTGTTGTTGTTTGTCTTTCGGCTTTTCCCGGTAAGGGGTCACCACAGCGGAACTCTGGTCCGCTAATGATTGGCAGTAGATTTTTTACAAAACACCAAGGTGCCAGCTCGATGCCCAACCTTCAACGAAGGCACGCCCATTTACACACGCATGTCTTTTGAACACTACCCAACCGCTGGGAGGACATGCAGACTCCACACAGAAGGCACTCCCAAGCCCAGCCGAGAATCAAACGGGAGAACCTCTTGCTGTGAGGTAACAACGCTACCGCCGTACCACCGCGGCTTCCTAGAATGTTACAGCCCTTGTTACCAAAATAAACAACCAACTCTGGGGCTTAATAAAATCCACCAAAGCCAAATCTGAAGCTAAAATAGCTACCCAAGCCAAAGACATTCACAAGGTATTTTTAGTTATGTCCCTAATCTCAAAAGCACAATGCAACAATGCTTTGAGCTGATTGTGAATATGTTGCCTACACTGAGGCTGAAGATATAGTGAACCTACTGGCCAATAAATTTAGCTCTAACTTTACTCCTGTCTCCCCTCAGTCTGTCCCTCAAGATATATACCTGAAAATGGCTTGCCTCCAGCAATCACACAAGACAAGTGTTATCAAAAGCTAAAACTTCTGCATTGATGGTAGT
The DNA here is from genome assembly GCF_019279795.1 of Protopterus annectens. Lineage (NCBI taxonomy): Eukaryota > Metazoa > Chordata > Ceratodontiformes > Protopteridae > Protopterus > Protopterus annectens. Next base: position 143,650,907 of record NC_056734.1, on the reverse strand, counting down.
GACAATATCCCTGGATGCATCTTAAATAGCATGAAGCTCAATTTAGCCACAACCCTGACAACACTGTTCAATCTCAGCCTCCATACACGTTTTGTACCAAGCAAATGGAGAACAACTACAGTCATTGCCCTGAATAAGTAAAGACATTTCACAGACTCAGGCAATTACAGATCCATAAGTCTGACTAGCCTCATATGCAAAGCCATGGAAAGACTTATCATGGAATTAATCAGTCAGGACATAGGGAACATCCCAATAATGGATCCTTTTCAGTTCAGATTTGTCAAGGGAAGGTCATCATGCCTCTCAGCTGTCCAGAGTTTTGCAGAATGTCCAGATTTTTGCTTCATATTTTTGATCTGTTCCTTATGAAAATTGTGATTTTCTGGCAAACCACTGAGATGATCTGAGGATTAAAGTCACTAAATAAAAATATAAATTTGTGTTTCAGACTTCATATCCTTCAGAAAAATGCATGCTAAGGCAAATCTTGTTATTCTAGCAACTTTCTATATTTATAAGAGCAATATTTAAAATCTGTCCCTATTTTTGGTCCATTGTTCTACCATTCTGTTAGGCTTTGTCCAGATTTTTTGCACTAAGAGTTTGAGAGGTATGCAGGTCATCCTTACTCAGCCTGGTGGATTTTTTTGAAAATGTCACCAAAGCAATGGATACAGTGAAAATTGTACTCAGTGACACAATTCCCCACTCAGACATACCTTTCAACTGTCCAAGTTTTTGCAGAATGTCCAGATTTTTGTCTTCGAATTTCTGTCTGTTTCTCATAAAATTTGTGGTTTTCTTGCAAACCACTGGGATGATCTTAGGAATGAAATCACTAAATAAAGACATACATTTGAGTTTCAGACTTTATATCTTTTAGAAAGTGAATTTTAACACAAACCCTGTTATTCTATTTTTTTTTTATTTATAAGAGCAATATTTAAACTCTGTCTCTGTTATTGGGCCCTTTTCTCCTCATTGTGTCAGGCTTTGTCTAGAATTCTTCGGCTATGAGTTTGAGAGGCATGCATTCAGACATAGTAGAAAAGATATATTAACTGGGAATAAACCCCTATGGCACCTGCTAGATTGCCAACTGTCTCACAGATCGGACACAAATAATCAAAATAGGGGACTTTACCTCAGAAAAGAGATCAGTCACCAGTGGAGTCATCCAGAATTCTTCTGTGCTGAGACTTCTCCTGTTTGGTATCTGCTTTCCTGAAGTAAAAGCCAATACCAAAGGGCTCTGGCTGACTACGTTTACAGATGACAGCAAATAAAATAAATAACTGGTGACAAAATCATGGACTGAAACTAAATGCCAAAAAATGCATTTTTGAATGCTTTGGGAAGTCATCTACCCTAGAGAACAACCACATTGACAATACTTCTCTAAGAAGTGACCCATTTGTTCAGGATTTGGTAACTTAAGTAGACAGTGACCTAACTTTTGACCGACATGTGTTTATCATTATAAAAAAGTCCTTCTATATTGCACAGCTTATAAACAATGGGATTGTGTCTAGATATAGGGATGTCATTGCCCTCCTTTACTCAGCCCTTGTTAGGCTAATCATTGAATATAATGCCCCCTTTGGCATGTATCTGCCCAGATATATGCAACAATTGGAACATCCACAGAGTACCTTGCTAAAAGGATATAAGACCTAAAGAACATATCCTTCATGGATTGACTCAAACCCTTATCAATGTATTCGGTATCCTACAGACTGCTAAGGGTTGACCTATGTCTGGCATACAACGTATCCTCTGATAGATTTGCTGCACATCAGCAAGTCAAATAGCAACATAAATACTTGGTCTAGGGATCTAAACTACCTCTGCAATATCCATAGAATGGTTTGGAGAGACAGGTGACAGATGATACTGCTACACTGGAACAGACTCCCCATCCACATAAAACAAAGTTTATTCCTGTCCATATTCAACCACAACTTATATCTATGAATGGGAAATAGAAAATTTATCCCAGGACCACCCTCTGTACTACTAATGGACAGAGGAACTCCTAAATATTTTATCCCATGCATGGGTCCACAAATTATTTTTGGTATGACCCACTTATTCTCATTAGGGGTAATGTGTAATTATTGACAATATGATGGGTAAGGCCTGTCTATAACCAAATAGGTAGGTTAATATGAGCAGAAAAAGAGAAACTAGCTGGGCTTAAAATGGCCTGCAAGGGCAGCTAGGTGAGTACCTTCCTATCAACCTATGAACCTAAGTGTAGAACACCAGTATTGTTCTACATGAAGAGACTGAAACATCACCCTGTGAGGTCTTGAATTTAAAAATCAGTGGTGCCTGTGGCTTCGCACTGTCGTTGGAGTTATTGGATAGTGCAACAAAATCATGTCTTTCCAGGACTTCTTGGTTTAGAATTGCTAATGGTGCAAATCACAATGCCTTTTATAGAAATCACAGAAACCGTGTGTGCGGGGATATACAGGTTGGAAACATCAAAAGCATGGGCATGTAATACATGCCACAAAATGGATAGTAAATTGCACAGACCTTCAGCATGTGGCACAGCCCTGCTTAGCCCAGAACAATACTACAGTAGTGGTCACATGCTATGCTATACATCACTGAGGATTACATCTATCACTAATTCCAGACATTAGAGTTTCATACTTATTATTCAGAAAATACATATTGATGCAAAACTTGTTTATTATTAGCTTTTAAGTGAATTACAGTAATATTTAAACATTTTTTCCTGATTTTGGCCCTTTGTTGCCCATTATTTTTGGCTTTTCCTGAATACTTGAGCAAAGAAGTTAACAGGTAAATTTTTGCTCTGCTATCTGCCTGTGTTTATGTGGTATGCTTAACCTTAGATTGTGTGCTGTAATGCACTCCTCTCAGCCTTTATGAATCTAGATCATACCAAATCTATGGAAAAAACGTACTTAAATATATAGTTTTTGTTTCTTGTTTTTTCCTGCTAAAACAATCTAAAACATAAATATAACATATCTCATTTTGTAGCTGTTTGGGAGCTGAACATCTTTTATACTGTTATTCTCCCAGTATCTGCTTTTGTTTTAAAGTTCTCATATTTGTTTAAGATATCATCCAGACTCCAAGAGAGTTTACTCTCGGAATAGTATATTACCTTAGGATTTAGATGCGTGACTAAATATAGGTCATTCAAAAACAAAAGACTTCTGCAATTATTCCTTGCAAGTTATACAAATAAAAATTGTCGAATAGTGCAGGTCCCTATGGGCAGTCATGACAGTGACTGATTCTAAAATATCTCTTGCTACCCTGAATGCCTTTCACTTAGGATGGACCCTCCTATGCCTGATCCCCTCTTGGCTGTCCTCACATTCCCCTCCATCTCTCTTTCTTCTTCTGTCATTTTCCTCTTTTATGTCTAATCTACCTCACCTTGACCTCCCTGAACCTATTTTCCCCACTCAGTGTAAATATTGTGTAAATCAGAATTGCGCATGAGGTAGTTATCTAAATTAGACTACAAGCTCATTAAATCCATTCATTGTATATAATTACTCTGTATAAACTGTTTGCGTTTAACAAATTCTGTAATAAGTATAAATTAGTTTTGCTTGCCCAACTGTTTTTACCATCCATGGCACTGGACATTTTACCACATGGGAATTCTGGCAGCAACATTTTCTTTGCTGATTGCACCACAACTCTGTTAAATACTAAGCATTATATGAAAAGTGCAGTCAGTCAGGAATCCTAGCAACAGTATCAGCTTTTCAGACAGCCTCTGTATGCCATCCACAATGTTGCAGATATACCAGTAGTTGCCCTTTAATGCCTGCAGTACTGTAGGTGATATATAGGTGGAGCAATCTGTATTCCCAATGCTATTATTAAGCTTCCTGGCTGACAGACAGCACACATGTCCATAGCTCTCAACCTTCCATCTCCAAAATGAGGAACACTAGCCCTTGTAATGTGGAACAAATGAGCAAAACGTGGAACACGTACTAATGACTTACTAATAACTTCAGCTAGGAAGGTCATAGGATGGTTAAAATATGCTGGCTATACTTATAAAGAAGATCTTTTAGTGAATTAATATGATTTATTTCTATTTACCATGGATTTCACTTAAAAAATTCCTAACACTGAATGTGTTACAGACCCTTTCAATGTGGAACTTCGAGGAACATTAACTTTTTAAGATCCCAAATGAGGTACGTTCCTTGTAATGAGGTGCACTTGAGGTATGCACATGTCCTTTGGCATTTAGGCTAGAAGGTTGGAACAAATCTACAGTTCCAGCCAACACCACACCCATATTCTTCCCGAAAGACTTCCTTTCAGAATTCAGCAACCTGCCACCAATTCCCTCAAGATCACCAAACCCCCCAAACCACCCCAGAAACTCCCCATACATTCTCCAGTTTTACTTTGAACATATCCCAATCAAACACATACACCCACATCTTGAACAATTAAACATTCACAGTCCACTTGTAGCAGAGGGACTCTATCCCTGATTCATCTGTCACTGTCAGGACAACATCACAATCCCTCTACAGCACATTTACAACCTTTGACAAACTTAAAAAACTGTGCTAGACATATGGAAAGTCACAATAGACAATTCACTTCCAAAACAGTCTAAGCTAACCCCTTCAAACTCTCCCACTACTGCCCAGTCTCCATCCTCCCATCTTGATAAAAATCATAGAAAAATCAACAGTCAAATTACACAATACATAAGCCACTTGAACCTTCTGTCTATTAAACAACATGGATTCTGGTCAAGTTGTAGCACTCAAACTGCTCTGTTGGCCCTTACCAATGTAAATCTATAAGAGTTGGATAAGGGGTGTATTACAGGTCCTATTTTTATTGATTTGACCAATGCATTTGACAATGTTGCCCACAATATAATATTATTCCACCTCCTAGATATGGGCATTAGCACTGACACTTTTCCATGCTTCAAAACCTAGTTCTCAAATCATCACTTCTGGATCAAACTCCATTCCTCACTCTCACCATCAGTCACCCTGAAATAAAGTGTTGCACAAGTATCCATTCTAGCCCCATGCCATTTCTCTATTTATGTCAACAAACTTCCCTTAGAACTTCCTCACATCTTTCTCCTACTATATGATGATAACATGGTCCAATTCCCTCAAGTCATTCCCTACGACTATGACAAAAGCAACTACAATCTGATTTCCTTGCCCTTATACAATGGATCAACAAATAAGAAACTACTACTTAAATCATTATAAACATAATCAATGCTTATTGGAACCAAACACGAACTATGCAAACTCACAAGTACATTAGAAATCACTAACCACAACAATGATGCTATGCAAACAACTATTTCTTTGAAATATCTAGACCTCTTCTTGTTACATCCCTTCCTCCCTTAACATTACCCACCACATAGAAAACATAAACATGAAAATAAACCCACGTTTATTCTAGGCCAACAAATTTTCTGCCTCCATAATAGCAATAGGGAAAGGCATTCCTCTTCTTCTTTCCTAACAAGGATATGGCCTACCAGTAATAGCATATGCTCTAAAGAGAAACATATCACTTTTTCAAACAATCACTAATAGAATCTGCAGATTCATCTGCTTCTTTCTCCAAAGGAATAGCACCATTGTAAAACTCTTTAAAAAGCAAACTGGCTACCAGACAAAGAGCTACCCTTCCATCATGCTCACAACTATTCAAATGTTTGTGCAACAATGCTTTCTCTCCCTTAACAGCCAAATTAATAATAGACCCCCATACACACACACACACACACACACACACACACACACACACCTTACAACCTTCAGAATCTTAAGAACTGAACACTGTCACTGCAAGTCCCCAATGTTCACATCACTGCATCTCCATACTAGGTCCTAAACTCCGGGAATCCATTCTCCACCAAATTAAAGAATCATCTTCCTAGCCATACTTTCCAGCACAATTAAAAATTCATCTCTAGGAAATAGCAAGCTGCCAGTATCATATCTCTAACCACATAACCTAAGCCCACCTCATTGTTAACTCTCTGATGCAAACCTATGATTACTTTCAGGTATCTCCCATCTATATTATGGTGAACAAAGATGACATTTTAGTTTCTATTGATGTAAAGTCATTATATACTGTGTTCCTCTTTAAAATGGGAAGTGCATGGGTATGCAATATGTTATTATGTGAGAATGGTTATACATTAGATGAATTAACATGTATTGGAGAATGTATTGATAAAAGAAAAAAAGTGCTTGAAGCTAGGAAGAAGATAAAAAACTTGTTTCCAATAGTTTAAAAACACAGCTTTATTCGCACACTCCAAACTGCATCAGATACAATGAATTAAAACCAATTACACCTTATATAACTTAATAAATTCAAATAAACCAATAAAACTCCTTCAAAACATCAGATGGTTATACTTAAGGAAATGACATCATGGGCTCATAAATATTAATAAATATTAAAGAACAGTACTACGTAACTTTTGTTTCAATAATTAAAAAACATTTTAGCACTCTAAAAACTTTAATTCAATAAATAAATAAATAGATAAATACATAATTCCTAAGTTTTATATACAAATAAAGTGCATGAAGTGATAACAATGAGACCATATTTCCTTATTCATGAGTTTAAGGGTATAGCACCATCTGGTGTCCATTAATGATAGTGCAAGTGTCACAATTTCGAAGCCCTTAACTTTAAAAGTGGTAGTATAGAAACATGTTCATTTAGCCCAGGTGGCCTACTATTGATATTGTATTTTTATTTTCATGTATACCATATGACACAGGCATGACTATGTTTGAAGAGATGTTATTTCAGGATAATAAATTGACACACAATGAAAAAGTGGCTTGTATAGGGTTTATGGAAATGGTCCTTAAAATAATTCCTTAATTTTTAATGGTGAATATTTTCAACAAATTCAAGGTGTCTCCATGGGTGCGGCCTGCGCCCCATCCTTTGCAAATCTGGTATTGGCTAAATGGGAGGAGACATACATTATCAATTCTAAATACAAGATTTATTGGACTTTGTATAGAAGGTTCCTGGATGATATTGTAATTTTTTGGACAGGTGGTTATAAAATGTTTAAAGATTTTATGAATTATATAAGTAATACCACCAATTTCCTTAAATTTACATATAATATGTCAGAGGATGTTCTTCAATATCTAGATGTGGAAATTTTTAAGGTGGAAAAACATTTTGAATCTAAAATTTATAGGAAATCCACCTATTGCAACTCTTTTCTCCACTACAACAGTGCTCATCCCCTACACTGTAAAAAGAACATAGTAAAGGGACAATTTGTGAGGGGATGCCGCATGGCCAGTCTAGATAGGGACTTTATTCAGGAATGTAATTTCCTAGAAGGAATGTTTTTAGAAAAAGGATACCCTAAGGCATTCATTAATATTATTAGAAAGGAGATAGAAATTGGTAGAAAGGACAAATATAAACCCATAAAAGGAGTAATAAATGACAACCAGGAAGTAAGACAGGGAGAGGGGGAAAATAAAGAAATCTATAATAATTATCAACAAGCGTTAGTATTGGAATATAATGGCATTAATCAAAAGGTTAGTGAGGTTTTCCGAAGGGAATGGGAAAGATTTAGTTCTATTACTGACCTTGAAGAAGTCAATAAATCTAACCCGAAAGTAGTATACAAAAATTCATACTGTCTTAGGAATATATTAGAAAATAAAAGTAGTGGGATGAATCGTCCACATGAAGGTACAGTCCTTTTTGGGAACAGGAAGAAACAAGGAACGTATAAATGTGGAAGATGTAACCAATGTGAATACATTAGTAATAGTAGCGAAGTATATTTAGAAAGTAGAGGAAAATGGTTGAAAAGTAAATTATACTACAACTGTGACACTAAAGGTTTAATATATTTAGCAGTATGTCAAAAATGTAAATCATTCTATGTGGGGAAAACTGAAAGGACATTAAGAAGAAGAATATATGAACATATGTATGAGATTCAGAGAGCCAAAGATACTAATGCATTATATAAACATACTAAAGAATGTGAGGGTTTCAGATTTTTATTTTTTGTATTAGAACAGATCAAGAAAGATAAAAGGGGAGGCCTTTGGGAAGAACATGTGGAGTATAGGGAGCTATGGTGGCAAATAACTTTGGAAGCAGCTAGGCCACCTGGGCTAAATGAACATGTTTCTATACTACCACTTTTAAAGTTAAGGGCTTGAAATTGTGACACTTGCACTATCATTAATGGACACCAGATGGTGCTATACCCTTAAACTCATGAATAAGGAAATATGGTCTCATTGTTATCACTTCATGCACTTTATTTGTATATAAAACTTAGGAATTATGTATTTATCTATTTATTTATTTATTGAATTAAAGTTTTTAGAGTGCTAAAATGTTTTTTAATTATTGAAACAAAAGTTACGTAGTACTGTTCTTTAATATTTATTAATATTTATGAGCCCATGATGTCATTTCCTTAAGTATAACCATCTGATGGTTTGAAGGAGTTTTATTGGTTTATTTGAATTTATTAAGTTATATAAGGTGTAATTGGTTTTAATTCATTGTATCTGATACAGTATGGAGTGTCTTGAATAAAGCTGTGTTTTTAAACTATTGGAAACAAGTTTTTATCTTCTACCTAGCTTCAAGCACTTTTTTCTTTTATTGGTGATTTTTGGTGCTTTCCCGTTTGTTTTGCTGGTTCTTGGTTGTTTGGAACGGGCTATGGAGGAGGTTCCACCTTTACTGAATAAAGGACAGGATGAATTGGGTCAATCGCGAAAGCTGATTGGCCAACTAACGGAACTTATCGATTTACTTACCGCGCTCTGTCATTCCTTAATGGGAGGTCGCTCTGATGGTTTGAAAGCGACAGGTAGCGAAACCGAAGGGTCAGCTGGTCCCAAATCAAAGAGGAAAAGGGAGCTAATAGGCGATAAGGGAGATCGTGGAGGTTGTACAGAATCGAATTTGGATATGTTTAATCCAGCGGTTACACCCAATATATTTCTACATGGAAATAATGACACTATGAACGCGTTGCCTAAGCAAGCCAATACATCAAGTGAAATTAATGCACCGACGCATTTCCAGGGCCTCACAGGTACTGTTTTAACCTCTCCAGAGAAGGACATTAATGAGTGGTTAAATAATAAATATTGTTTTCATTTTGATACTGGGGGCCCACGTGGTCTGTCTAGTGGTGATTCTTATTCTGTGAAACTTGATAAAATGGCTAAGCTAATGTTTAAATATAAATCGCTTTGTATAGAGAATGCTTACTTAATGGAATGTATTAATAAAAATGTAGTTCCGAAAGGGCTAAGGGTATGGAAATACCCTAACAATGTACAAATGGGCTCAGTCTTTCACAATGAACTGTTAGAAGTTTTTAATAACTGTGGTCTTGATGTTTTAAGACTTATCATTAAAGAAAATGGTAGAAAACAAGAAGGTTTAAAGGGAGAAAGTGATAAGTTAGATGGTTATATTAAAGAGGATCTCATTTTTGGGATCAAGGAAGAGAAGGAAAAATACTATAAAGTAAGAAGTGATATAGATGTGAAATGTAGTGATTTGATGAGTAGGAAAATGAATAAGTTAAAGAGGGACATGCTAGATTATGAAAATAAAGTGAGTTATCCAAAACCCCCATATATGAAACAGGATTTTTATGAATATAATAATAAAAAACAAAACAAAGAACATAAAAATTATGAAAATGCATATAATTGGTACGAATATGATTACAATCAGGAATTCCCACCATTAGTAAGGGAAGAAAATTATGGTCATTGGCAGCCACATCAGTATGGACATTTTCAGAAGAGGGGGGGGGGAAGGGGGAGGGGAAGGTATCAATAGGATACACCCCATACCCATACAATTCATGCAATAATACTGGAGAAATAGAAGTAGATGGGCATAAGAATACTTACAAGAATTTTTCTATATATAATTTTAGCAATATTGCATTGTCTAAGGGACATTTTCTTCTTCTTAGTAAGGGTTTGAAATGTATTCCCTATAAACAAGGAGATTTGGCTAAAACAATAATGGATATCAAACTCTTTTTAAGAAAAATAAATTTAGAAATGCTTTTTTCTAATAATAATGTGAAAATCAGTAGTAATAACCATCAAGGTTTGATACATAAAACTATTTTTAATCCCCCACTACATCCTCAAATAAGGAATTTTGAAAGAGTTTTGGAAAGAGAAGTTAGGAATGGGTACAAGAAAATTGGATATAATAAAAATCTTAATAAAGAAGAGAATGAGATCATGAATGAGTTAAAACATAATATAGAAATTAGAATTATGAAACCTGATAAAGGAGGGGGGGTAGTTATAATGGATAATATTACTTATGAAGGAAAGATGAATGAAATTTTAAGGGATGAGATGAGATATGCTTGTGTTTCTATTAATGAAGTGAATCTAGCTTATCATAAAATATATATCTCTCTCAGAGATATGTTGTATGAAGGTGTCATTGATAATAAAATATACAATTATTTGAATGTAATAAAGCCTAGGATGCCTATAATTTTGGCATACCTAAAATCCATAAAAATGTCGAGAACCCACCCCTAAGACCTATAGTTTCAGCCGATGGCTCCAAAACATACCCATTAGCTAAATTTGTGGATATTAAAGTGAAGCATATATGGGTCAATAATGAAGTTATTCTGAAAGATTCATGGGATCTATTAAGAGAAATCAAGCCTGAATTCTATATGGATAATTTAATTTTGTTACTATTGATATTGTAGATTTATTTTCATGTATACCATATGACACAGGCATGACTATGTTTGAAGAGATGTTATTTCAGGATAATAAATTGACACACAATGAAAAAGTGGCTTGTATAGGGTTTATGGAAATGGTCCTTAAAAATAATTTCTTAATTTTTAATGGTGAATATTTTCAACAAATTCAAGGTGTCTCCATGGGTGCGGCCTGCGCCCCATCCTTTGCAAATCTGGTATTGGCTAAATGGGAGGAGACATACATTATCAATTCTAAATACAAGATTTATTGGACTTTGTATAGAAGGTTCCTGGATGATATTGTAATTTTTTGGACAGGTGGTTATGAAATGTTTAAAGAATTTATGAATTATATAAGTAATACCACCAATTTCCTTAAATTTACATATAATATGTCAGAGGATGTTCTTCAATATCTAGATGTGGAAATTTTTAAGGTGGAAAAACATTTTGCATCTAAAATTTATAGGAAATCCACCTATTGCAACTCTTTTCTCCACTACAACAGTGCTCATCCCCTACACTGTAAAAAGAACATAGTAAAGGGACAATTTGTGAGGGGATGCCGCATGGCCAGTCTAGATAGGGACTTTATTCAGGAATGTAATTTCCTAGAAGGAATGTTTTTAGAAAAAGGATACCCGGCCTAAGGCATTCATTAATATTATTAGAAAGGAGATAGAAATTGGTAGAAAGGACAAATATAAACCCATAAAAGGAGTAATAAATGACAACCAGGAAGTAAGACAGGGAGAGGGGGAGAATAAAGAAATCTATAATAATTATCAACAAGCGTTAGTATTGGAATATAATGGCATTAATCAAAAGGTTAGTGAGGTTTTCTGAAGGGAATGGGAAAGATTTAGTTCTATTACTGACCTTGAAGAAGTCAATAAATCTAACCCGAAAGTAGTATACAAAAATTCATACTGTCTTAGGAATATATTAGAAAATAAAAGTAGTGGGATGAATCGTCCACATGAAGGTACAGTCCTTTTGGGAACAGGAAGAAACAAGGAATGTATAAATGTAGAAGATGTAACCAATGTGAATACATTAGTAATAGTAGCGAAGTATATTTAGAAAGTAGAGGAAAATGGTTGAAAAGTAAATTATACTACAACTGTGACACTAAAGGTTTAATATATTTAGCAGTATGTCAAAAATGTAAATCATTCTATGTGGGGAAAACTGAAAGGACATTAAGAAGAAGAATATATGAACATATGTATGAGATTCAGAGAGCCAAAGATACTAATGCATTATATAAACATACTAAAGAATGTGAGGGTTTCAGATTTTTATTTTTTGTATTAGAACATATCAAGAAAGATAAAAGGGGAGGCCTTTGGGAAGAACATGTGGAGTATAGGGAGCTATGGTGGCAAATAACTTTGGAAGCAGCTAGGCCACCTGGGCTAAATGAACATGTTTTTATACTACCACTTTTAAAGTTAAGGGCTTCGAAATTGTGACACTTGCACTATCATTAATGGACACCAGATGGTGCTATACCCTTAAACTCATGCATAAGGAAATATGGTCTCATTGTTATCACTTCATGCACTTTATTTGTATATAAAACTTAGGAATTATGTATTTATCTATTTATTTATTTATTGAATTAAAGTTTTTAGAGTGCTAAAATGTTTTTTAATTATTGAAACAAAAGTTACGTAGTACTGTTCTTTAATATTTATTAATATTTATGAGCCCATGATGTCATTTCCTTAAGTATAACCATCTGATGTTTTGAAGGAGTTTTATTGGTTTATTTGAATTTATTAAGTTATATAAGGTGTAATTGGTTTTAATTCATTGTATCTGATGCAGTTTGGAGTGTGCGAATAAAGCTGTGTTTTTAAACTATTGGAAACAAGTTTTTTATCTTCTACCTAGCTTCAAGCACTTTTTTCTTTTATTGGTGATTTTTGGTGCTTTCCCGTTTGTTTTGCTGGTTCTTGGTTGTTTGGAACGGGCTATGGAGGAGGTTCCACCTTTACTGAATAAAGGACAGGATGAATTGGGTCAATCGCGAAAGCTGATTGGCCAACTAACGGAACTTATCGATTTACTTACGCCGCTCTGTCATTCCTTAATGGGAGGTCGCTCTGATGGTTTGAAAGTGACAGGTAGCGAAACCGAAGGGTCAGCTGGTCCCAAATCAAAGAGGAAAAGGGAGCTAATAGGCGATAAGGGAGATCGTGGAGGTTGTACAGAATCGAATTTGGATATGTTTAATCCAGCGGTTACACCCAATATATTTCTACATGGAAATAATGACACTATGAGCAGCGTTGCCTAAGCAAGCCAATACATCAAGTGAAATTAATGCACCGAGGCATTTCCAGGGCCTCACAGGTACTGTTTTAACCTCTCCAGAGAAGGACATTAATGAGTGGTTAAATAATAAATATTGTTTTCATTTTGATACTGGGGGCCCACGTGGTCTGTCTAGTGGTGATTCTTATTCTGTGAAACTTGATAAAATGGCTAAGCTAATGTTTAAATATAAATCGCTTTGTATAGAGAATGCTTACTTAATGGAATGTATTAATAAAAATGTAGTTCCGAAAGGGCTAAGGGTATGGAAATACCCTAACAATGTACAAATGGGCTCAGTCTTTCACAATGAACTGTTAGAAGTTTTTAATAACTGTGGTCTTGATGTTTTAAGACTTATCATTAAAGAAAATGGTAGAAAACAAGAAGGTTTAAAGGGAGAAAGTGATAAGTTAGATGGTTATATTAAAGAGGATCTCATTTTTGGGATCAAGGAAGAGAAGGAAAAATACTATAAAGTAAGAAGTGATATAGATGTGAAATGTAGTGATTTGATGAGTAGGAAAATGAATAAGTTAAAGAGGGACATGCTAGATTATGAAAATAAAGTGAGTTATCCAAAACCCCCATATATGAAACAGGATTTTTATGAATATAATAATAAAAAACAAAACAAAGAACATAAAAATTATGAAAATGCATATAATTGGTACGAATATGATTACAATCAGGAATTCCCACCATTAGTAAGGGAAGAAAATTATGGTCATTGGCAGCCACATCAGTATGGACATTTTCAGAAGAGGGGGGGGGAAGGGGAAGGTATCAATAGGATACACCCCATACCCATACAATTCATGCAATAATACTGGAGAAATAGAAGTAGATGGGCATAAGAATACTTACAAGAATTTTCTATATATAATTTTAGCAATATTGCATTGTCTAAGGGACATTTTCTTCTTCTTAGTAAGGGTTTGAAATGTATTCCCTATAAACAAGGAGATTTGGCTAAAACAATAATGGATATCAAACTCTTTTTAAGAAAAATAAATTTAGAAATGCTTTTTTCTAATAATAATGTGAAAATCAGTAGTAATAACCATCAAGGTTTGATACATAAAACTATTTTTAATCCCCCACTACATCCTCAAATAAGGAATTTTGAAAGAGTTTTGGAAAGAGAAGTTAGGAATGGGTACAAGAAAATTGGATATAATAAAAATCTTAATAAAGAAGAGAATGAGATCATGAATGAGTTAAAACATAATATAGAAATTAGAATTATGAAACCTGATAAAGGAGGGGGGGTAGTTATAATGGATAATATTACTTATGAAGGAAAGATGAATGAAATTTTAAGGGATGAGATGAGATATGCTTGTGTTTCTATTAATGAAGTGAATCTAGCTTATCATAAAATATATATCTCTCTCAGAGATATGTTGTATGAAGGTGTCATTGATAATAAAATATACAATTATTTGAATGTAATAAAGCCTAGGATGCCTATAATTTTTGGCATACCTAAAATCCATAAAAATGTCGAGAACCCACCCCTAAGACCTATAGTTTCAGCCGATGGCTCCAAAACATACCCATTAGCTAAATTTGTGGATATTAAAGTGAAGCATATATGGGTCAATAATGAAGTTATTCTGAAAGATTCATGGGATCTATTAAGAGAAATCAAGCCTGAATTCTATATGGATAATTTAATTTTGTTACTATTGATATTGTAGATTTATTTTCATGTATACCATATGACACAGGCATGACTATGTTTGAAGAGATGTTATTTCAGGATAATAAATTGACACACAATGAAAAAGTGGCTTGTATAGGGTTTATGGAAATGGTCCTTAAAAATAATTTCTTAATTTTTAATGGTGAATATTTTCAACAAATTCAAGGTGTCTCCATGGGTGCGGCCTGCGCCCATCCTTTGCAAATCTGGTATTGGCTAAATGGGAGGAGACATACATTATCAATTCTAAATACAAGATTTATTGGACTTTGTATAGAAGGTTCCTGGATGATATTGTAATTTTTTGGACAGGTGGTTATGAAATGTTTAAAGAATTTATGAATTATATAAGTAATACCACCAATTTCCTTAAATTTACATATAATATGTCAGAGGATGTTCTTCAATATCTAGATGTGGAAATTTTTAAGGTGGAAAAACATTTTGCATCTAAAATTTATAGGAAATCCACCTATTGCAACTCTTTTCTCCACTACAACAGTGCTCATCCCCTACACTGTAAAAAGAACATAGTAAAGGGACAATTTGTGAGGGATGCCGATGGCCAGTCTAGATAGGGACTTTATTCAGGAATGTAATTTCCTAGAAGGAATGTTTTAGAAAAAGGATACCGCCTAAGGCATTCATTAATATTATTAGAAAGGAGATAGAAATTGGTAGAAAGGACAAATATAAACCCATAAAAGGAGTAATAAATGACAACCAGGAAGTAAGACAGGGAGAGGGGAGAATAAAGAAATCTATAATAATTATCAACAAGCGTTAGTATTGGAATATAATGGCATTAATCAAAAGGTTAGTGAGGTTTTCTGAAGGGAATGGGAAAGATTTAGTTCTATTACTGACCTTGAAGAAGTCAATAAATCTAACCCGAAAGTAGTATACAAAAATTCATACTGTCTTAGGAATATATTAGAAAATAAAAGTAGTGGGATGAATCGTCCACATGAAGGTACAGTCCTTTTTGGGAACAGGAAGAAACAAGGAATGTATAAATGTAGAAGATGTAACCAATGTGAATACATTAGTAATAGTAGCGAAGTATATTTAGAAAGTAGAGGAAAATGGTTGAAAAGTAAATTATACTACAACTGTGACACTAAAGGTTTAATATATTTAGCAGTATGTCAAAAATGTAAATCATTCTATGTGGGGAAAACTGAAAGGACATTAAGAAGAAGAATATATGAACATATGTATGAGATTCAGAGAGCCAAAGATACTAATGCATTATATAAACATACTAAAGAATGTGAGGGTTTCAGATTTTTATTTTTTGTATTAGAACAGATCAAGAAAGATAAAAGGGGAGGCCTTTGGGAAGAACAAGTGGAGTATAGGGAGCTATGGTGGCAAATAACTTTGGAAGTAGCTAGGCCACCTAGGCTAAATGAACATGTTCTATACTACCACTTTTAAAGTTAAGGGCTTCGAAATTGTGACACTTGCACTATCATTAATGGACACCAGATGGTGTTATACCCTTAAACTCATGCATAAGGAAATATGGTCTCATTGTTATCACTTCATGCACTTTATTTGTATATAAAACTTAGGAATTATGTATTTATCTATTTATTTATTTATTGAATTAAAGCTTTTAGAGTGCTAAATGTTTCTTAATTATTGAAACAAAAGTTACGTAGTACTGTTCTTTAATATTTATTAATATTTATGAGCCCATGATGTCATTTCCTTAAGTATAACCATCTGATGTTTTGAAGGAGTTTTATTGGTTTATTTGAATTTATTAAGTTATATAAGGTGTAATTGGTTTTAATTCATTGTATCTGATGCAGTTTGGAGTGTGCGAATAAAGCTGTGTTTTAAACTATTGGAAACAAGTTTTTATCTTCTACCTAGCTTCAAGCACTTTTTCTTTTATTGGTGATTTTGGTGCTTTCCGTTTGTTTTGCTGGTTCTTGGTTGTTTGGAACGGGCTATGGAGGAGGTTCCACCTTTACTGAATAAAGGACAGGATGAATTGGGTCAATCGCGAAAGCTGATTGGCCAACTAACGGAACTTATCGATTTACTTACGCCGCTCTGTCATTCCTTAATGGGAGGTCGCTCTGATGGTTTGAAAGCGACAGGTAGCGAAACCGAAGGGTCAGCTGGTCCCAAATCAAAGAGGAAAAGGGAGCTAATAGGCGATAAGGGAGATCGTGGAGGTTGTACAGAATCGAATTTGGATATGTTTAATCCAGCGGTTACACCCAATATATTTCTACATGGAAATAATGACACTATGAACGCGTTGCCTAAGCAAGCCAATACATCAAGTGAAATTAATGCACCGAGGCATTTCCAGGGCCTCACAGGTACTGTTTTAACCTCTCCAGAGAAGGACATTAATGAGTGGTTAAATAATAAATATTGTTTTCATTTTGATACTGGGGGCCCACGTGGTCTGTCTAGTGGTGATTCTTATTCTGTGAAACTTGATAAAATGGCTAAGCTAATGTTTAAATATAAATCGCTTTGTATAGAGAATGCTTACTTAATGGAATGTATTAATAAAAATGTAGTTTCGAAAGGGCTAAGGGTATGGAAATACCTAACAATGTACAAATGGGCTCAGTCTTTCACAATGAACTGTTAGAAGTTTTAATAACTGTGGTCTTGATGTTTTAAGACTTATCATTAAAGAAAATGGTAGAAAACAAGAAGGTTTAAAGGGAGAAAGTGATAAGTTAGATGGTTATATTAAAGAGGATCTCATTTTGGGATCAAGGAAGAGAAGGAAAAATACTATAAAGTAAGAAGTGATATAGATGTGAAATGTAGTGATTTGATGAGTAGGAAAATGAATAAGTTAAAGAGGGACATGCTAGATTATGAAAATAAAGTGAGTTATCCAAAACCCCCATATATGAAACAGGATTTTTATGAATATAATAATAAAAAACAAAACAAAGAACATAAAAATTATGAAAATGCATATAATTGGTACGAATATGATTACAATCAGGAATTCCCACCATTAGTAAGGGAAGAAAATTATGGTCATTGGCAGCCACATCAGTATGGAAATTTTCAGAAGAGGGGGGGGGAAGGGGGAGGGGAAGGTATCAATAGGATACACCCCATACCCATACAATTCATGCAATAATACTGGAGAAATAGAAGTAGATGGGCATAAGAATACTTACAAGAATTTTTCTATATATAATTTTAGCAATATTGCATTGTCTAAGGGACATTTTCTTCTTCTTAGTAAGGGTTTGAAATTTATTCCCTATAAACAAGGAGATTTGGCTAAAACAATAATGGATATCAAACTCTTTTTAAGAAAAATAAATTTAGAAATGCTTTTTTCTAATAATAATGTGAAAATCAGTAGCAATAACCATCAAGGTTTGATACGTAAAACTATTTTTAATCCCCCACTACATCCTCAAATAAGGAATTTTGAAAGAGTTTTGGAAAGAGAAGTTAGGAATGGGTACAAGAAAATTGGATATAATAAAAATCTTAATAAAGAAGAGAATGAGATCATGAATGAGTTAAAACATAGTATAGAAATTAGAATTATGAAACCTGATAAAGGTGGGGGGGTAGTTATAATGGATAATATTACTTATGAAGGAAAGATGAATGAAATTTTAAGGGATGAGATGAGATATGCTTGTGTTTCTATTAATGAAGTGAATCTAGCTTATCATAAAATATATATCTCTCTCAGAGATATGTTGTATGAAGGTGTCATTGATAATAAAATATACAATTATTTGAATGTAATAAAGCCTAGGATGCCTATAATTTTTGGCATACCTAAAATCCATAAAATGTCGAGAACCCACCCCTAAGACCTATAGTTTCAGCCGATGGCTCCAAAACATACCCATTAGCTAAATTTGTGGATATTAAAGTGAAGCATATATGGGTCAATAATGAAGTTATTCTGAAAGATTCATGGGATCTATTAAGAGAAATCAAGCCTGAATTCTATATGGATAATTTAATTTTGTTACTATTGATATTGTAGATTTATTTTCATGTATACCATATGACACAGGCATGACTATGTTTGAAGAGATGTTATTTCAGGATAATAAATTGACACACAATGAAAAAGTGGCTTGTATAGGGTTTATGGAAATGGTCCTTAAAAATAATTTCTTAATTTTTAATGGTGAATATTTTCAACAAATTCAAGGTGTCTCCATGGGTGCGGCCTCGCCCATCCTTTGCAAATCTGGTATTGGCTAAATGGGAGGAGACATACATTATCAATTCTAAATACAAGATTTATTGGACTTTGTATAGAAGGTTCCTGGATGATATTGTAATTTTTGGACAGGTGATTATGAAATGTTTAAAGAATTTATGAATTATATAAGTAATACCACCAATTTCCTTAAATTTAGATATAATACGTCAGAGCATGTTCTTCAGTATCTAGATGTGGAAATTTTAAGGTGGAAAAACATTTTGAATCTAAAATTTATAGGAAATCCACCTATTGCAACTCTTTTCTCCACTACAACAGTGCTCATCCCTACACTGTAAAAAGAACATAGTAAAGGGACAATTTGTGAGGGATGCATGGCCAGTCTAGATAGGGACTTTATTCAGGAATGTAATTTCCTAGAAGGAATGTTTTTAGAAAAAGGATACCCTAAGGCATTCATTAATATTATTAGAAAGGAGATAGAAATTGGTAGAAAGGACAAATATAAACCCATAAAAGGAGTAATAAATGACAACCAGGAAGTAAGACAGGGAGAGGGGGAGAATAAAGAAATCTATAATAATTATCAACAAGCGTTAGTATTGGAATATAATGGCATTAATCAAAAGGTTAGTGAGGTTTTCTGAAGGGAATGGGAAAGATTTAGTTCTATTACTGACCTTGAAGAAGTCAATAAATCTAACATGAAAGTAGTATACAAAAATTCATACTGTCTTAGGAATATATTAGAAAATAAAAGTAGTGGGATGAATCGTCCACATGAAGGTACAGTCCTTTTTGGGAACAGGAAGAAACAAGGAATGTATAAATGTGGAAGATGTAACCAATGTGAATACATTAGTAATAGTAGCGAAGTATATTTAGAAAGTAGAGGAAAATGGTTGAAAAGTAAATTATACTACAACTGTGACACTAAAGGTTTAATATATTTAGCAGTATGTCAAAAATGTAAATCATTCTATGTGGGGAAAACTGAAAGGACATTAAGAAGAAGAATATATGAACATATGTATGAGATTCAGAGAGCCAAAGATACTAATGCATTATATAAACATACTAAAGAATGTGAGGGTTTCAGATTTTTATTTTTGTATTAGAACAGATCAAGAAAGATAAAGGGGAGGCCTTTGGGAAGAACATGTGGAGTATAGGGAGCTATGGTGGCAAATAACTTTGGAAGCAGCTAGGCCACCTGGGCTAAATGAACATGTTTCTATACTACCACTTTTAAAGTTAAGGGCTTCGAAATTGTGACACTTGCACTATCATTAATGGACACCAGATGGTGCTATACCCTTAAACTCATGAATAAGGAAATATGGTCTCATTGTTATCACTTCATGCACTTTATTTGTATATAAAACTTAGGAATTATGTATTTATCTATTTATTTATTTATTGAATTAAAGTTTTTAGAGTGCTAAAATGTTTTTTAATTATTGAAACAAAAGTTACGTAGTACTGTTCTTTAATATTTATTAATATTTATGAGCCCATGATGTCATTTCCTTAAGTATAACCATCTGATGGTTTGAAGGAGTTTTATTGGTTTATTTGAATTTATTAAGTTATATAAGGTGTAATTGGTTTTAATTCATTGTATCTGATGCAGTTTGGAGTGTGCGAATAAAGCTGTGTTTTTAAACTATTGGAAACAAGTTTTTTATCTTCTACCTAGCTTCAAGCACTTTTTTCTTTTATTGGTGATTTTTGGTGCTTTCCCGTTTGTTTTGCTGGTTCTTGGTTGTTTGGAACGGGCTATGGAGGAGGTTCCACCTTTACTGAATAAAGGACAGGATGAATTGGGTCAATCGCGAAAGCTGATTGGCCAACTAACGGAACTTATCGATTTACTTACGCCGCTCTGTCATTCCTTAATGGGAGGTCGCTCTGATGGTTTGAAAGTGACAGGTAGCGAAACCGAAGGGTCAGCTGGTCCCAAATCAAAGAGGAAAAGGGAGCTAATAGGCGATAAGGGAGATTGTGGAGGTTGTACAGAATCGAATTTGGATATGTTTAATCCAGCGGTTACACCCAATATATTTCTACATGGAAATAATGACACTATGAACGCATTGCCTAAGCAAGCCAATACATCAAGTGAAATTAATGCACCGAGGCATTTCCAGGGCCTCACAGGTACTGTTTTAACCTCTCCAGAGAAGGACATTAATGAGTGGTTAAATAATAAATATTGTTTTCATTTTGATACTGGGGGCCCACGTGGTCTGTCTAGTGGTGATTCTTATTCTGTGAAACTTGATAAAAAGGCTAAGCTAATGTTTAAATATAAATCGCTTTGTATAGAGAATGCTTACTTAATGGAATGTATTAATAAAAATGTAGTTCCGAAAGGGCTAAGGGTATGGAAATACCCTAACAATGTACAAATGGGCTCAGTCTTTCACAATGAACTGTTAGAAGTTTTTAATAACTGTGGTCTTGATGTTTTAAGACTTATCATTAAAGAAAATGGTAGAAAACAAGAAGGTTTAAAGGGAGAAAGTGATAAGTTAGATGGTTATATTAAAGAGGATCTCATTTTGGGATCAAGGAAGAGAAGGAAAAATACTATAAAGTAAGAAGTGATATAGATGTGAAATGTAGTGATTTGATGAGTAGGAAAATGAATAAGTTAAAGAGGGACATGCTAGATTATGAAAATAAAGTGAGTTATCCAAAACCCCCATATATGAAACAGGATTTTTATGAATATAATAATAAAAACAAAACAAAGAACATAAAAATTATGAAAATGCATATAATTGGTACGAATATGATTACAATCAGGAATTCCCACCATTAGTAAGGGAAGAAAATTATGGTCATTGGCAGCCACATCAGTATGGAAATTTTCAGAAGAGGGGGAAGGGAGGGAAGGTATCAATAGGATACACCCCATACCCATACAATTCATGCAATAATACTGGAGAAATAGAAGTAGATGGGCATAAGAATACTTACAAGAATTTTTCTATATATAATTTTAGCAATATTGCATTGTCTAAGGGACATTTTCTTCTTCTTAGTAAGGGTTTGAAATTTATTCCTATAAACAAGGAGATTTGGCTAAAACAATAATGGATATCAAACTCTTTTAAGAAAAATAAATTTAGAAATGCTTTTTCTAATAATAATGTGAAAATCAGTAGTAATAACCATCAAGGTTTGATACGTAAAACTATTTTAATCCCCACTACATCCTCAAATAAGGAATTTTGAAAGAGTTTTGGAAAGAGAAGTTAGGAATGGGTACAAGAAAATTGGATATAATAAAAATCTTAATAAAGAAGAGAATGAGATCATGAATGAGTTAAAACATAATATAGAAATTAGAATTATGAAACCTGATAAAGGTGGGGGGTAGTTATAATGGATAATATTACTTATGAAGGAAAGATGAATGAAATTTTAAGGGATGAGATGAGATATGCTTGTGTTTCTATTAATGAAGTGAATCTAGCTTATCATAAAATATATATCTCTCTCAGAGATATGTTGTATGAAGGTGTCATTGATAATAAAATATACAATTATTTGAATGTAATAAAGCCTAGGATGCCTATAATTTTGGCATACCTAAAATCCATAAAAATGTCGAGAACCCACCCCTAAGACCTATAGTTTCAGCCGATGGCTCCAAAACATACCCATTAGCTAAATTTGTGGACATTAAAGTGAAGCATATATGGGTCAATAATGAAGTTATTCTGAAAGATTCATGGGATCTATTAAGAGAAATCAAGCCTGAATTCTATATGGATAATTTAATTTTTGTTACTATTGATATTGTAGATTTATTTTCATGTATACCATATGACACAGGCATGACTATGTTTGAAGAGATGTTATTTCAGGATAATAAATTGACACACAATGAAAAAGTGGCTTGTTTGCAAATCTGGCATTGGCTAAATGGGAGGAGACATACATTATCAATTCTAAATACAAGATTTATTGGACTTTGTATAGAAGGTTCCTGGATGATATTGTAATTTTTTGGACAGGTGGTTATGAAATGTTTAAAGAATTTATGAATTATATAAGTAATACCACCAATTTCCTTAAATTTACATATAATACGTCAGTGGATGTTCTTCAATATCTAGATGTGGAAATTTTTAAGGTGGAAAAACATTTTGAATCTAAAATTTATAGGAAATCCACCTATTGCAACTCTTTTCTCCACTACAACAGTGCTCATCCCCTACACTGTAAAAAGAACATAGTAAAGGGACAATTTGTGAGGGGATGCCGCATGGCCAGTCTAGATAGGGACTTTATTCAGGAATGTAATTTCCTAGAAGGAATGTTTTTAGAAAAAGGATACCCTAAGGCATTCATTAATATTATTAGAAAGGAGATAGAAATTGGTAGAAAGGACAAATATAAACCCATAAAAGGAGTAATAAATGACAACCAGGAAGTAAGACAGGGAGAGGGGGAGAATAAAGAAATCTATAATAATTATCAACAAGCGTTAGTATTGGAATATAATGGCATTAATCAAAAGGTTAGTGAGGTTTTCTGAAGGGAATGGGAAAGATTTAGTTCTATTACTGACCTTGAAGAAGTCAATAAATCTAACCCGAAAGTAGTATACAAAAATTCATACTGTCTTAGGAATATATTAGAAAATAAAAGTAGTGGGATGAATCGTCCACATGAAGGTACAGTTCTTTTTGGGAACAGGAAGAAACAAGGAATGTATAAATGTGGAAGATGTAACCAATGTGAATACATTAGTAATAGTAGCGAAGTATATTTGGAAAGTAGAGGAAAATGGTTGAAAAGTAAATTATACTACAACTGTGACACTAAAGGTTTAATATATTTAGCAGTATGTCAAAAATGTAAATCATTCTATGTGGGGAAAACTGAAAGGACATTAAGAAGAAGAATATATGAACATATGTATGAGATTCAGAGAGCCAAAGATACTAATGCATTATATAAACATACTAAAGAATGTGAGGGTTTCAGATTTTTATTTTTTGTATTAGAACAGATCAAGAAAGATAAAGGGGAGGCCTTTGGGAAGAACAAGTGGAGTATAGGGAGCTATGGTGGCAAATAACTTTGGAAGCAGCTAGGCCACCTGGGCTAAATGAACATGTTTCTATACTACCACTTTTAAAGTTAAGGGCTTCGAAATTGTGACACTTGCACTATCATTAATGGACACCAGATGGTGCTATACCCTTAAAGTCATGAATAAGGAAATATGGTCTCATTGTTATCACTTCATGCACTTTATTTGTATATAAAACTTAGGAATTATGTATTTATCTATTTATTTATTTATTGAATTAAAGTTTTTAGAGTGCTAAAATGTTTTTTAATTATTGAAACAAAAGTTATGTAGTACTGTTCTTTAATATTTATTAATATTTATGAGCCCATGATGTCATTTCCTTAAGTATAACCATCTGATGGTTTGAAGGAGTTTTATTGGTTTATTTGAATTTATTAAGTTATATAAGGTGTAATTGGTTTTAATTCATTGTATCTGATGCAGTTTGGAGTGTGCGAATAAAGCTGTGTTTTTAAACTATTGGAAACAAGTTTTTTATCTTCTTCCTAGCTTCAAGCACTTTTTTCTTTTATTGGAGAATGTATTGATTACATTTGAAAATATAATTATTTTGTTTTCAATGGAGTGTATTACAAACAGACCCAAAAGAATTGCTTTGGGGCCACAATAGCTCCTATCTTTTCAAATTTACTTACAGCTTAATGCAAAAAAGATTTATGATATAAAAAAGTGTTATTGAAGACCTTTTTCTGATATGGATAGACACTCATGAAGAATTGGATTCTTTTTTATATGGTATGAATTATGACACTGAGTTTTTTAGAATTATTATATATCAGCAACCATAATAAAATAATTTTTCTTGATATATTAGTCTACAAAAAGTGGGATAAACACTAGCTACAAAAATGTTCCTAGCAATTTCTTATTACTTTGTGAAAGTGTGCATCCCCACCATGAAAAACATAAGAGCATATCTGAAAGTGTGCAAAATGTAACAATTTATCATTAAAACAAAGGTAGAATGGAGTCTGTCATTTTAAAAGATTTTTGGCTTGTGGGTGCCCTGAAAACACCACGGTATGGTATTGATAAGGCAGTATCCAGTGAAACATGTGACCAAAATAATGCTGAAATACAGCTCTTTGTGTCACCTATACTATGAATAGTTGGAACATCAAAAATGTATAAGATTTGTAGAAAATTTTCATTGTAAATGTGGAAGTTTTTAAGAGTGTAGGGAGTGTTCTGGAGTTTGTGAACAAAATATGGCATAAGCTCAAACATCTTTTTGAATACAGTGGTAATTACAACATAGTCACTTCTGCAATAAAAATGGACATGTGCAAATGTTTTAATTGTACTATGTATGGATATATCAGTGAAGAACTCTATATGTAGCATGTCAGCACCACTACCACCTCTAGAGCCCCTGTTTTTTACATTAATCAGAATTCATGGTCTACATGGAATGTTGCTGTACATGTGACTTTTTGTACATAGGAAAAATTACTAGAAGGTTGAGGGACAAAGTGGTTTAATATTGCTATGCCATAAAATATAATAATACTTTGAATGTACTTTGTAAGCACTCCCTGAAATGTAAATATTCTAACAAGTTTTTATTTTTTGTTGCAAAACATGTACAAAATCATTAGAGGTGAAAGCAGGGAAGAATTTCTAGAATATTTTGAATATAAATGGCATGTTAAACTAAATGTTTGTAAACATTAAACATTACACAATTCAGTGAATTTTACATGATACTTGAAATTAAAGAAGTCATTTGGTCGCATGAGATAAATCATGTGACTGATTGAGGTTTTTTTTAAACCATGTTTGAACAGATTATCCAGGTCTGAATAAGTCTCTCCTTCCTGTTGTGATGTATAATGAGATGACAGTGTTACCTAAATTCACATAATTGTTATTGTTTTATTTTTATTAAAGTATTTTGTTTGGTCTTACAACATTTTCAATGCTTTTTTCATACTGATCAATTTTCCTTTTGGCTTATATAGTTTACATTAAGAAAGAACAGAATGCATTTACACTTTTTTCAGGTGCTCTGCAACATTACCTCAGTCTCTTGAATCGGGCCCATGAAAAAATACTGATTTTGTAGATTTTGCTGCGTGACAAAAATGCAAGGCACATATGTGGAAATTAGAGCACATTTTGTGTATATTAGTTTGCTGAACAGCTTTTGAGGCTGGTCACGGTGGTGCAGCAGTTAGCGTTGTCGCCTCACAGCAAGAGGTTCTCCGGTTCAATCCTCGGCTGGGGTGCCTTCTGTGCGGAGTCTGCATGTCCTCCCTGTGGTCGCATGGGTTTCCTCCGGGTACTCCGTTTTCCTCCCACATCCCAAAGACATGCTGTAGGTGGATTGGACGCTCTAAATTGGCCCTAGGTGTGAGTGTGTGCATGTGTGTGCCTTCTGTGGAAGGTTGGGCGCCGGGCTGGCAACTCAACACCGTAAAACTCCACTGCCAATCATGACCAGACAGGTGATCCACTGTGGTGACCCCTAATCAGGAAAAGAAGAAGAAGAAGTTTGCTGAACAACTTTTATGCTTACAGTACCTTGCTGTCACTTTTTATTCTTAGGTGGTTTACATCTGTTTGAGAAATGTGCAAAAAATGTTTTTGTTGTTAGTTTGCTTATTAACAAAAAGTAGATAGGTGTGCACAGCGAAAATAATAATAATTTTGTATATCTTTTTGTGGTATACATTTTTATCTCGTGCTGCACTACACTGTTTTACATTATATTTGTTAACATTTTAAAGCAATGATTGTTGCATGTGTCTGCTAATTTACAAAAAATGACGTGCAACAATAACTATAAAATCATAATCTGTAGATATTTTCTTGCTGAATTGTATAGTATTTTATCTTACAACTGTATATATTTTAATTTTTTTAATATATCTATGAATATGGCAACTATATTGCAGCAACATCTATGTTGCTTATCTCATAAGTAAGGGCATGACATCCAAGACTAAGGAAGTTATAACTCTTCTGTATTCGACCCTCGACAAACCATTATAGAGTACAATGCTCCCTTTTGTGATTACCTCACCAGACACCTCAGCAGCTGGGGAGACCACAGAGGTTTCTGACCAAGAGAATCCAGGGCCTCCAAAACATGACATACATGGATAGACCAAAAGTCCTGTCACTGTACTTGGTATCCTACAGGCTGCTGAAAAGTGACCTGTGTAT
The DNA here is from genome assembly GCF_019279795.1 of Protopterus annectens. Taxonomy (NCBI): domain Eukaryota; kingdom Metazoa; phylum Chordata; order Ceratodontiformes; family Protopteridae; genus Protopterus; species Protopterus annectens. The sequence goes on along the minus strand of NC_056734.1, from coordinate 143,623,585 downwards.
GGCCTACAGAGCAGTCTCAGACCCTGCCCTAATGGAAATGATGCACATCCACAAATCAAATGGGACAAGAGTCACTCGCTCCAAGGATCTCAATCTTGCCTGTGACATCAACAGAATATGCTGGAAAGACAGATATATCTCCCAGAGATTGCCTCTCCTCTAGAATAAACTCCCAATTCACATGAAGTAGAGCTACTCAATGACCATATTCAAGTGCAACCTAGACAACTGGATTGGAGACTGTAAATTCACTCCAGGGTTAGCACCTATGCCCTCATTGACAGAGGCAGTCGGTGCTGATCATAGACTCACTCTGCGAATAATGACCATCTAACCAAGGTGAATTAGGGAACATGGGTATAACATGAAAATACTGAAATATTTAAAATAGCTCTTAAAATTGACATGCAGACAAAATGAAGATATTTATGATAATAAAGTCACAATGCTATTTTTAAGTAATGCCACTGATTACAACAGCAATATTTTTATATATATATATATATATATATATATATATATATTTGTTGTTGTTGTGACTTTCGGCTTTTCCCAGTTAGGGGTTGCCACAGCGGAACTCCGGTCCACTAATGATTGGCAGTAGATTTTTACATGCCGAGTTGCCAGCCCTGACACACAGCCTTCAACGAAGGTACGCCCATTCACGCATGTCTCTACACAGAAGACGCTCTAGCTGAGAATCGAACAGGACAACGTCTTACTGTGAGGCTACAATGCTACCGCAGTATAATATATATATATATATATATATATATATATATATATATATATATATATATATATATATAAAAATAACTATATATATATATATATATATATATATATATATATATATATATAACTATATATATATATATATATATATATATATATATATATGAGTGAGACAGTGAGAACACACACACACACACACACACACACACACACACACACATATATATGTATATAGAAATACATATGCACATAAACACACAGACACCAAAACATGTATTATAAACAAGAGGGCTTAATCTTCAGTGTGCATACTGCCTGTTCTTTAATATTTTACATATGTCTGTACATTCTTGCACTTTAGGAGGAAGAGGACAAGATGGATCTAAGGGTGAGCCAGGTGATCCTGGTTTTAGCAATCCTGGTCTACCGGGGAAGGCCGGTCTTCCTGGTCCCCTAGGGCGTACTGGAGATCCAGGACTTTCAGGTTATAAAGGGCACCCAGGCTCCCCAGGAATTCCAGGTGTAGCAGGTAAGCAGTCAACACAGTTTTGGGAAGTTATGTTGATAGATTACAGACATGTGATTATGTAGGAGTTTGTCTCTGACTTGTAATTCAGCATAATTGTTATCACTAATAGCTTTTGTAGTAATAATGTGTATTATATGCACTGCATGCTAACTGCTTTTCAGTCTTTTCATTTCGAACTCTCTAACACAGTGAACCTGACTCTTCAGTATTGTACTAATTACAAACCATGTTCTCTGGGTATGCTCATTTTCCAGTGAGCAGGTTCAATACTAGAAGGCTACCTCAGATAACTGTGGCAAGGCTTGTTGAGAGTAGAGTTCTACTTTGCTAATTTTGTGAATGGGTTGCTGCAAATGTTAGATTTCGTGTTGTAATATTAGGGTTTTTGTAACAAGAGCTGTTATTTTTGGTGTTTTTTATTGTGTGGAGGAGTTAGCTATCAGTAGGAGGGAAGAGTAGGATACCTAAGTTTGGCATAAAAATAGGTTGGATGCAGATGGAAACGCTTATTTTTGGCTGACTGAGAAAACCAGAAGAATAGATGTAGAATGGAAATGCAGGTCTAGAGTGAGAGTGCAGGAAATAACTGAGAAGGGGGAAATCCTTGCGTGTAGTGGAGTAAAGTGAATGCAGTGGCAGATTTTATGTTTCTCAGGACAGTCAAAGATCTCTGCAGAAGTTTGCAGCAATAAATTCAAAGATGCCTGTTTTTTTGCAGGAAAACTATTGCAAATTTAGATAAGATGTTAATCAGCTGTTGGGAACTGTTTTGCCTTGCAGATGAAGCTGAATTGTTTGGTGATATGTGTTTTAATATCAGCAATGCATTGAAGATTACTCTGCAAATGTAAAGGATTTTTGCTATTACTTAGAATAGTAATAAGATTATTCTTTATGTTTTTCAGCAAGATCATCGTAGAAGATATTAAGTTTGGTTTTCTTTTTATTGAGTTTTAGCCTGAAGTTATCTAGCCATGTTTCTACATTGTGAAATACAATATAGAGGTTCTGACCAACGTGTGCAATTGAATTGGAGGTGCAGAAGACCATAACATTGTTGGCATACCATACCAAAGATGCAGAATAACATATCAGTGGCATATTATCAACAATCATAGTGAACAGTGCAAGTTCAAATGATCATCCTTCAGGCACTGTTAAGAAGGCATAGAGGTTGCAAACCAGTATATAGTACTGTGGTGAAGTTTAGGAAAGAAAAGTCAGAGAGGATAGCAAGGTTCATCGTGTCTAGGATGATCTAGAAAGACTGCTGTTCTACATTCACTGTTAAGCTTATGATGAAGATGATAAATGACAGTAAGGCAGTCTGTGGTGGTGTCAAAAGATTTATAGTAGTTAAATGTTGTAACAGCTACCAGTACATGTATTTCTCAAGTTTCTTAGATTGTGAAGATAGAAAGACAGTGGAGCTGTACTGACACAGCAACATACTAACATAACTTTGAGGATTGGGCTCACTTATATAGTGGTACTAAGACTGATGTTTTCACGGCAGGTGGTTAATGGCCTGCTTATAAAAATAGCATGTACTATGGCTTCGAAAATCTGCTTAAGATAGGTAGAAATTTGCTGTCACACAAGAAGGGTGATTGATTGATTGATTGATTGATTGATTGATTGATTGATTGATTGATTGATTTATGTTTAATTTGCAAGATTAACAATGTTAATGTTAATGCATAAAGGTATATAAATTAAGATGTGAGAATCTTGGCTGGGTGTTGAATGACTTGGAGTGGCACCCTTAAAAGTATTTCTAAAATGGTGACAGAACTGATTGACTACATCTGGACTGGAATAGCTAAGGCAAAGAGGGTTAGCTATAAAACTTTACTGGGTGATATTAGTGAATTGTTAGTATTCCAGAATTGCTGAAGTAGTGTCTGCACATTTTCTGCTGTGTAGTACAGTGAATCTGCAAACTACCAATGATTTGTGACTTAACTTTATTGCATAATTGTTTGTAATGGGTGTATGAAGTTTTAGATATATGGAAGGTTTTAGATTTGTGTGCATTGTTTTCATCTGCTGTGTTAGCTCATCAATATTGTTACTTCAGAGTTTCTCCATCATAAGTTATTTTGCTGTACTCTTTTCATGTGGAGTGGGGACATGTAATTGAGTAATTTGAGGAATTAATTATTAAGAATCGAGTAGGAGCGTTCAGCACGGATTGTATGATTTTACACCAAGTCCACAGTGGCACTGAGATCATGGTCTCAGGGCAGATGAGCGCTGTATTAGTTGTTTCTGATTAAACAACATTGCTGGGTTACCAGGTATTACAGATTTTTTGCAATTTTGTTTTTACAAAAATAAAGTGCATACCTTAAACCTAGGTGGAACTTATTTTATTTTATTATTTTTATTCACAAAAGTTGGTGATTTTTATTCACAAAAGTTGGTGATTTTTATTCACAAAAGTTGGTCGATACTGACCGTGATTTTACAGTATTTCAAATCTAAAAGGGAATTAATTATTAAGGAATTTTACTGCATTGTTAAAATCTAGGGATCATAGTGGCTGCCAGAATCCATCTTGGTTGAAAATGGGTTTATTGTGGATTGTTGATTAATTGGGTATTCTGATATTCTGACATTCTGACTGAGATTTCATTCTATATGTAAACACAAGGTAACAGTTCCTAACAAAATTGAGTATAATGCTAACTGTAGAGAAGTTTTCTGGGTAGGACACAGGAATTTTGCAAAGGATAGTTTGTTTCCAAGTGACTGTCAGACAAGGTGGTTATAATTAACTGTGTCAGGGCAAGGGACTGAGTATGTGGGTGAGAGTGGGAGTTAGAATAGAGATTCAAGTTTTTCTAGTGGAATAATTATATATTTAGTTTATATGTGATCCACAACAGGATTTGATCATTAGTATTTTTAGAGAGCTAGAAAGAATGTACATTCAGTCTATTGTGATATGTTTAGCTGTGTTAATCTGAAGTGAAATTAATAAAGTCCATATGTTCAGCTGTGATAATTCAAAGGGAAATCAGCCGAGTCCAGCTGTGGTAGTAACTAGCAATGCTTGTGTGGACATGAGAATTCTCAATTTATTATGAAAGTGACTCTGCCTGTTCTACCCTTTCTAAAAACTGCCTTGATTATCCCTTACATGGAAAGTGAAAATTCATGCAAGAATCCAACATGGGTAGAAAGTCTGGATAATGGCACTAAAGTCAGCTATACAGCTGTGGTAGCTTATTGCACACACAATGCTGCTATGTACATTTTCAAGCTGCAGCTTTTAGGGCTGAGAACATCCACCCCTGGCAGGGATAAGTGGGAAGTACATTTAATGCTACTGCTCAAAATGTCCTCTTCACAGAATATTAAACTGTGGATTAAGTTAAGAAAGACATCAGATGAACTTCATCTCTGCCAAAGGTTGTAATTGAACACTGTTTGCCACTGCAACTAAATTTTGAAAGCAGTCTGTAGGTAGTCTGTAGGATTCACAAAAAACAGCTTAATTCAGGCAGAAGAGATTGACTAACATTTTTTTCTTTCATTATCTGTTACTTCTAAAAATAAGGATCTGCTATATTACTATTGGATTATGCTGCTAATACATATTTTAACTTCAGTACCAGATGCACTAAATGCTGTTTTCAATACTCTTAGTGACTTAAGTGTATAAAATAAAATACTTCTTATTAGGCGGCCTAATTTAGGCCATATCACTTATTTTAACAGTTTGTTCTAAACCTATTCAAATAGTCTTTCAGGCCGTAATATACTTCATTTCTGGGAATGGATTTCTTCTAACATGTGATGGCTTGTTGCCAACTTTATTCTTCATTTACCATATTTTTTTTTCCTATTACAAGGACCAAGGGGAGATCCTGGAGTTAGCGGACGTTCAGGTGACCCAGGACTTACAGGTTCACCTGGAAATCTAGGATATCCTGGAGCAAAAGGTAAGTTATACAAGTTTCATGCTATAACCCATTAAGGAGTTTTGTTTATTTAAGTGCCATCATTTCTGTTTTAATTTGTAGCAAGTATGCATACCAATCTTACAGTACCCTGTGCCCTAAACGAGCTATGCACTGGCAATGGGCATCATTGTAGACCTTAGCATCACTCCTGCCATTGATCAGAATCCTACTACAGGTCTTTCCCCTTCCACAATTTACTATCAACTGCTGTCCACTGCCAGGATCCTAACCTGCTCCCCTCAGATAACTGAACCCTGGTTATCTGAAGCATACCTCTCAACTGACCAAATATTTGCAGAATGTCAAGATATTTTTGGTCTATTCCCTATAAAATTTGTAGTTTTCTAGATTTTTGTTGGCAATCAGTGAGAATTGAATTCACTAAATAATAAGACATTTGAGTTTCAGACTTCATATCCTTCATGAAATATGTGGTAGCACAATACCTTTTATTCTAGCAAATTTCTAAGTTTATAAGATCAGTACAGAGCAATATTTTAAATTTGTTCTTATTTTTGGGGCTTTATCCCCCCATTATTTTTGTCTTTGTCTAGATTTTTTTTGTGCTAAGAGGTTGAAAGGTATGATCTGAACCCCCTCATGCTCTACCTTTGAGCAATCCCTTATCCCACTTTCTGCTCCTCCAGTAACTGTTACTCTCCATCAGCTACCACCACCACATATCAGGACATCCTACACCTGGATCCCCTCTGAGCCGAGTCCTACACTTGGGTCCGTCTCTCTCTGAACTGCAAAAGACGAACTGCAGTGGCATCCTGTTTTTCCTTCATAACTGTCAGCAGTGAGTGTCTAAAACCCAACCAGCAATTCCTGTCCTGTCAACTTGTCAGTGGTCAGTGCTTATGGCTTCCCAACACATCAACATCATGCTTTCAGAAAGTAGATCATTTTCCTACCCTGATGCATTTCCCAGCACTTATTAGTGTAGCCTCCTTTCTTCCTACCTCCTCTTCCTCGTCCTCCTCCTCTTGCAAGATCCCATGCCATCTCCCAAATTACTACCATTGCACAATGAACTGTGTGATTACCACACCTATCCCACTCACCTGCCTCTATGATTCCTTCTAAAGAATTAAATTCTGGCCACTGAGTTGGCCTCTCATTTTGCTAATGAAGTACATAATATTTAGGAACTGTTTTTTTATGAGTGTAATGTAAGCAGACCAGTTTGACATATTGGGATTCATTATCCTCCACTAACTCTCTAGGGTCCATGATCCCAGTCTTAACATCTTCCACCATCACATAAGCCAATCATTATAAATTCCACCAAAGATAGTAATTGGACCACCCAAAAAAGTAAGTACCCTGACTGCACAGAACAAGTATTAGTTCTGAACTGTCAGTGTCTTTATATCCTGTACCTTTCATATTTTTGCTATCTACTAACTGTTATTTGACCAATTTTCTTTCACAGCCAGAAAATATTAAAAATATTAACGAAACTTGCAAATGACTTTTAAAGTTAGGGTATAAAATTGTTTTATGTAGAAGTTCTTATTTCCACGGCTGCAGTAGCCCCCCCTAGGTTGTATGGGTTCTTTCCCACCATGGAAACAACTAGCCAGCTTCAGAAAGGTATGGCTCTCCTCTACTCCTTCACTCCAACTGCTGATTGACTAACCCTGTGGAGTGAAATCAGCAGTCAGAATGAAGCTTTCTTCAGTACTTTCTTGCCATGTTGAAAAAAAAAATCTTTTGGACTTCTCAGGAGTAACAATCAGGCTAGAGCTTCATTTTTGGCAGATAAGTCCCCATTGGGGAACCTCTCCACTCAGACATTATTGCACTTTTGAGAAAATTAGTAGTTTATTTATTTATGAAAAGCAGTATTTCCCATTTAAAAACTGGTATTTTTTTCAAAATATCCAGAATTACCCTTCAGGGACCACTTATTGGAATTTAGATTATTTATTGGTATTTGGGGCTAATTTTGTGACAAACTGTGTACTGCTTGTGTAAACTTTGAATTTTGTTGGATAGAAAATTTTATGGAGGATTGAGTGGGAAATTGTCCATCAATTGTATGCTTGTACTTACTATGTGACAACCTACCTGCTAATTTAATTCTGTCATTATGTATAGAAGTACTTGATCAATACTGACAGGGAAATTTTGCTTTTCTTTTATTTTTTTATAACCTAAAGGACTGGGGAATGTGGTGTGAGTGAACTTGTGCTGTTTGTGAACAGTAAGTGACAAGTTAACTTTTGACCAACTCATTCCAGCAATGCTCACAGCTTTTGGTGCTTTTTCCCCAGTAACTAGAAAGAAGAAAAATCACTTATCAAGTAGTTCTTGCCATTGTCACAGGCTCAGTCTATGCCTGAGCTGATAGTCAGTGAACATGCAGTGGCCATTGGCTGTTCTTCAGACAACTCTCTTTCCTGTTTGGCTTCCTCTTTTGTAGTGGTTTCAGCCAGTGTGAACCAGGTGTCAGCCACATCCTCTTCTGCTGTTCCAGTGTTCATTGCAGGCATGAGAGAACCATCCTCTCTGGATCAGGGAGACACTCTTGGAAATTCTTCTTGGGATAACCAGACCAAGAGACCATTAGACCGGTCAGATGTCCTCTTTCAAGTCGGTCCTGTTCTACTGAAACTCCTTTACAAAAAGTTAAACATTGTTCTTATGAAGTTATTACTATTAAATTCAGTGAGTTGCTTACTTTGGCTGGGCAGGCATTACAGACAGTAAATCCTGTCATGCAAAAGCCTTTATAGATGGGCATTCCCTGTCAAATTATTCCTAAAGAAATAGGGTCTGATGATTTGATTATAATAGAGACAGGGCTTCTTCTACAGATTCCTAAGCCCAAATCTCTTTAATTCTTACCCTCTTATGGAGGAACTTTTGTTTAATCAGACCATCACATGAGGTATTTTATGGGAACAAACAGATGTTCCTCCTGAAGTGAGGAGATATTATGATATATTACAAATGGGTATATCTCATTCCACTCCCATCAGTCCTGTGTTACCAGACTTGGAGGATGTCTTGAAATCTGCCTGTACATTTTGCTACACAGTCATCACTCCCCTAAAAAGCAGATAAGCTGCATAAGGTACCTCAGACTAGTACATTTCTTTTCTCTCACTTTAGATCAGACACTGATGACATTTCCTCTGTGTCTTATACTGGCAACAGACTTGAGGTTCAATGCCGGGCAGTCTACTGGTGATAAGGAGGGTAAAATGTTAGACTGTAGGTAAGAGAATGTTTTTGTCTTCCAATGTAGACTTCAGAATTCTGAATTATCAGGCATACATGTAGAAATGTATGCTATGTCATATGGACAGTCTGAGGGGATTAGCTTCTACTCTTCCTACAGAAGAAAGCTCTTTTCTGAACCAGACTATTTCCACCCTTTCTCAGGAAGGTAAACATGCTTTGAATAGTTTGTATGATTGTTCAGAAACTGTTAACTAGAGCCACTGCTACAGCTACAGTGATGAGAAGGTTTTCTTGGGTACATAACCAAAGTTTGTGGATGAAGTTAAGGCCGAATTCTTAGGTTTCAACTTTAGATAAGGAGGTATTGTTTGGATCTTCTGTTACCCAGGTTCTCAAACAATATTATTAAATTAATGCAGGGAGTTTCTAAGATATTTCATGTTACCGCAATAGAAATCTATTGGCCTCCATCGTACATTGAAAAGGCAAATAAAAAAAAGTCCTGTTCCAGCAAACAAAATACAGCCAAGAGATGGCTAAAGGTTATGAGATAACAACAGACAAAAATCAGGGACTTTTCAAAAAACAAACAAAAAGGAACAGTCCAACAGTACAGAATGACTATGCTAGTATTCCTTGTACTCTTCTGTCTCACCCAGCCAATACGTCTTTAAATATGTCCCAAAAACTGGACCTCAACATTCCCATTTGGTAAAAGATTGTTTCAGACTTCTGGGTGTTAAAATGGTGCAGGATGGCTGCAAATGGCATTGAATATAAAACCTCCTTTCAGAGGAATACCTTCCCACCCTCAGAAACAAACAGAATTTTTCAGTCTTCACAAAAGCAAGAACTCATAGAACCAGTGCCTTTAGTTCAAAGGGGCAAAAGCTTCTTCTCCAGAATATTTCTGTTACCAATTAAAGAGCCCTGTTGGAGACCTGTGCTAGATATTTCATTTCTAAACCTTGACATGAAAGCTCCAAAGCTAAAAATGTTGATCTTACAGAACCTGTTACCTGTCATTATGCATGAGTTGCTTGGTAACTCTAGACCTAAACAATGCTTACTACCATATTCCGGTAGTCATAGGCTTCATGAAATTTCTAGGATTCTCTGTTTCTGAGTCACATTATCAGTTCTCTACCTTACCCTTTGATTTATCTACATCTCTAAGAGTATTCACAAAATGCCTAGCCCTAGTCATAGCTTATTGCTATGAATGGCATTTACATCTTCCCTTAATTAAAAAAAAAAAAAGCAAAAATAACCAAAAAATATCCTTGTTTTCCCGCCTTTACTGAACTAGAATAGTCCAGTCTTCAGATTTTGCTGATCTCTGGGCTGTGTCATAGTTCCTGTGTTGTCCATATCCTTATTTGGATAGGAGGAAGCTTCTTTGTTCACCAGTGGGAGTGGGGAGCACTGAGCAGCCTATTTGTCCCTAAAGGAGTGGTTCCAGCCCAGCAACTTGTAGTTTATTGGCCGTTTTGGGCCATCTCCTAGCTCTTTCTAACCCCCTGCTATAAAGCCCGCTTTAGAGCACTTTTGTGCTTGTATACGACTCAGCACAGCTCCTCGTGGTGTCCTACAGAGTTCTACAAGCAGCAGAGAGTGGAAGAGTGACTTTCCTTTGATTTATAAGTATTTTTCTGGCTTTCTATTTTTCGACTGCTGTATTTCGACTGTATTTCGCCTAAAAGCATATTTTTATTACTTAACTAGCTCTGCAAGTTGATTTACTGTATTTCTGTTTGCTTCTGAACTGTTTTGTACTTCAAAAAGTTTGTTTTTGCTTAATTTAACTGGTAGGCTACACACTCAAGTGCGCTAGCCGATTTAAAGCATTTACTGTTTGTTACTGTATCTTTTTTTGTCTGTTTGTAAAAAAAAAAGCAAAAAAAAAACAAAAAAAAATCCTTATTTGGATAGGAAGAAGCTTCTTTGTTCACCAGTGGGAGTGGGGAGCACTGAGCAGCCTATTTGTCCCTAAAGGAGTGGTTCCAGCCCAGCAACTTGTAGTTTATTGGCTGTTTTGGGCCATCTTCTAGCTCTTTCTAACCCCCTGCTATAAAGCCCGCTTTAGCGCGCTTTTGCACGATTTTGCATGAAGTTGCGCATAGCACAGCATCAGGCAGTGCCGGTTAATCAAGTTTAAACAATTTCTGGCTCTGCTAAGTCTGCTCTTCAGTTTTTCCCTTAGAATTGCTCTACTTTCAATCTAAACAGTCTATTCTCTATCTGAAAATCTCAGCACTTGCTACTAAAGCATTTTTACACAGGTAAAGCACTCTTAAACAAAAAGAAAGCACTACATCCACCTAAAATCCCCTTGAGTACCCATTTCCCTATAGGTCCTTTCTGACTCAGTTACATAGCAATCCCTTACACTATTCTAGCATGTCGAAGGATCAATTACTGGCATCGTCTCCAGTTCAGCTGGTGAATCTGGGAATCTTGAGGCAATGTTACAACTGCCTCATATACACAGAGAACCCTCTCCTCCTCCCAACAAATACAAATATATGTGAGAGATGCAACTATATATCCAAACTGGAGGCTGAGCTCTCTCGGCTCAGTACTGGCAAAACCAGTCAGGAGGAGAAGGTAACCACACACACCACAAACCCAGTCTCACATAGACCTATCACAACTGCAAACCAAACACATAAACACACAAAAACATACTCGGAGGCTCTAATTAAAAATCTACCAAAACAACAGAGGCCTCCAAAGCAGACATCCAAGCAACCACTACCTCAAAACATAGCACATGCAACACATAGTTCACAAAGTCAGTGTGCCAAACAGTCACAGCCCTTAAGACCAAACAACATGCCTGATACACTTGTAATAGGTGACTCCATAGTCAGACACACTGACGTCCCGCTCACCAGACTGAATAAGGAAAAGGTTACAGTAAGCTGCCTGTCGGGCGCTAGAATCCACCACATAACACAAGCACTCAGGTCACTCCAAAGCAAGTACAAATATGACTCAGTCATTGTCCATACCGGTGTGAATGACCTGAGACGTACCTCCCTGGACTACATGAAAAGAGACATAGAGGAGCTCTATGATTATGTAGCCCAGGCCGGTATGACCCTGACCCTGAGCAGTATCTTACCCTCACCAAGAATGATGCCACAGTACAAAGACAAAATGATCAGCTTTAACAATTGGCTCAATTACTGGTGTCATTCTAAGGGGATCCAATGTCTGTCTGCTTGAGATGACATGCTTGACAAGCCATGCTGCTTTGCAAAGGATGGCTTGCACCTGTCACCCCTGGGCTTCTGGATATTGGCCAAGGCTCTTGCCACCCCCATAGTGCCTTTTTTAGGCAAGGCTCAAAAGACAAACCCACCTTCCTAGAAAACACAAGTGAAAAAAAACTAAGGGTAATGCTGCTCAACGCCAGAAGTCTAAACCTCAAGATGCATGCTCTCAAAGCCCTCCTCAGTATAGAGAACATTGATGTCTGTGCAGTGACTGAAACCTGGTTCAAGGCTACTGAGAGCACCCTAGCACTACCAGGTTATACCTCATATCATGCTTTTCGGCCCCAAAACTTGGCCCGAACCACAAAAGGAGGGGGAGTATCCATATTCATCAAAGATACCCACACCTCCAGGTTAGTAGTAATGCATGAAGCATCGGAGACCATCCATGTGCAACTAACTGTAGGCAAAACTGCCCTACAGTTTGTAGCATGCTACAGACCACACTCTCAAACTCAGGAACCCCACACAGCCTTCCTGAAGACACTGGAGAGTATGAATGTCTCTCCAAATACCATCATATTGGGAGACTTCAACTACCCAAACATAGACTGGGAGCATTACTCAAGCCCGAACACCCTAGCCCAAAGGTTCAAATGCGATGGAACAACTAGTCACCACTCCCACAAGTGGAGATAATATACTAAACCTGATCATCACAAACATGGGGACACAATGCTCCACACCGGAAGTATACCCTTCATTGGTGAGATCAGACCATAAATTAATCTCACTGGAAATCCACATCCCGCCCCCACCCCCAGCACAAAAGACCACAGTGAAGAATTTCTCAAAAGCTGACTTCACACTTCTTAAGACTGAAGTGGTATCCTTCAAGGCCTCTGGGCCAGTGGAAACCACAGCCCACACCGCTGAATCCTTTATAAACGCTTTCTATGGACACCTTCAAGAATGCATGGATCATGCAGTCCCAAATAAAACCAAGACCCATTCCTCCAAAGGCAGGCGTCCTGTCTGGTGGACCCCAGCCATAAACAAGCTTTACAACAGGAGGAGGAAGCTACTACATGACAGAGCAAAATCCCCAAAAGGGAAGGCATCGCTGATCAGTACTCGCAAAAAACTACGATCACTCATAAAATCATCCAAGGCCAACTTTGAGAGAAAAATCACAAAAGACACTAAAGACAATCACAAGGCCTTCTTTAGTTATGTTAGAAACCTGGGTGGAAACTCCCAGATATGCTCAGAGTTAGTCCAAAATGACAAAAAATACACTGAACCCACATACATTGCCAACATACTGGCAGACAGGTTCAATGCAAATCCCCCCCCCCTTGCCCCCAAAAGGAGAAATATCTATCCCAGCAGAGTGTAGCCTCCCTGACATCTCAGATGCCCAGGTGAGAGATGCCCTCTCCAAAGCTAAAAACACAGCATCAATGGGAACCAGACGGTGTCCCGGGTTGCGTGTTATATGAACTCCAAGAAGAACTAAACCCGCACATGAGGCTGCTGTTTAATCTTAGCCTTACTACAGGATACGTACCCAAAGAATGGCGTACAGCAACAGTGGTCCCACTCCACAAAGGAGGTGCTTCTATGGACCCTGGAAATTACCGCCCCATAAGCTTGATGAGCCTGGTCTGCAAAGCTATGGAGAGGATCATTATGGAACTCATAAGCAAAGACATTGGGGACCTACAGACACTGGATCCTACCCAGTTCAGCTTTGTCAAGGGCAGATCCTGCCTTTTGAACCTGGTCGACTTTTTTGAAACAGTCACTAAGGCCATTGATGAGGGTAAGGCAGTTCACACAGCCTACCTTGATCTTGCAAAAGCCTTCGACACAATACCCCACTCGGGCATCATAGACAAGCTCACCAGCTTATATGTAAACCCATATGTCATAAGATGGGCTGCAAACTGGCTGAAGGACAGAACCCACAAGGTCAGAATTGCTGGAGCCATGTCAGACTCTAAGCCAGTCACAAGCGGTGTCCCACAGGGCTCGGTCCTGGGACCCCTCTTGTTCGACATTTATTTTTCCGAGGTGCAAGCAAACATAGGAGGATTGTGGCTGACAAAGTTCGCAGATGACTGCAAACTGGGCGCCATAATTGAAACTCCAGAGGACACAAGCATCCTTCAGAAAGGCCCCATAGAAATGAATAACTGGTGCCAGAGCCATGGCCTTAAACTGAACGCCAAAAAATGTATAGTCATACTCTTTGGGAAAAACAAAGTACCCACAAATTACCACATAGGTGGTAATCCATTAAGTACAGAAGACGTAATCAGGGACCTAGGGACCCAAGTCGACAGTAACCTCTCATTTGACACTCACATTGCCAAGGTGGATAGGAAGACCTTCTATATTAACCACCTTATCATGAAAGGATTCACACTAGATCAAGAGAGGTCATTGTGCCCCTATACTCTTCCCTTATCAGGCCCATAATTGAGTACAATGCCCCATTTGGGATGTACCGTACCCAACACCTGCAGCAGTTAGAAAGACACCAAAAGTACCTCACCAAGAGGATCAAGGGTCTCAAACATATGTCATATGCTGCTCGGCTGAAGAAACTCCAGCTCTATTCAGTCGCATACCGCCTACTCAGATCTATGCCTGACGTATAAGGCCATGTCCAATCTGGAATTAATGGACATGCTCCACCTCAGAAAATCCAAATTCACCAGAGCCATGAGAGTGAGAGATTTAAACCTCAACACAGAAATAAATAGGACATGCTGGAGGGACAGATTCATAACCCAGAGGCTCCCTACACTCTGGAACAGAATCCCAGTCCATGTTAGGCAGAGCCCCTCACTGACTCTCTTCAAGAGAAATCTTGACGAGTGGATGGGAGATCGTAGGTTTACCCCGGGGGTCATCTCTGTGTCACTACTAGACAGAGGCACAGTAAACTAAACCCTAAATGGGCACAGTATTCTCATTCCAAGGGGTGGTGAAAGCCACACACACTCTGGCTAGGCTTATAAATGCCCTAGGGCAGATAGCCTAGTATGAACCTATGAAACTATAATGAGATGACTTGCTTATCTTTGTAGGGTCTTTATCCGGATGTCAAGTGGTATTAACATGGGTCAGATATCTTTTGGCCAGTCTCTTCCTGATGAATATTCGGACTCTCCCCTGACTTGTGCTTCAGGCTCGCCGTATTGATTCTTTTCTTCAAAATGCTTTTTTAATACAAAGTAGATCTTTATCTGCATTTGTTTCTGAAAATCTCCAATCAGTCACTGACTTCTGCAAGAGAATTCATCAGGATCCTAGGGTTCATTGTTTCTGTTATGGTCAAGGTACCTCGTGACAGATTACACACGAGAAAGATACAGTGGTTTCTAAAAAACACTTGGTTTCAAAATTTACATTCTCTGGAGTATCAAATTCCAGTTTGGGGCTTTATGAAAAGAGAACTGCTTTGGTGGATACAAGTAATGCAACTGAACCCAGGTCTCCCTTTCTTTCCTGTGACCCCAAAACAATCTGCCACCACAAACATGACATATTTTGCTTGAGGAGTATTTTCCAGAAGGGTAAATTTGCGAGGCCTGTGGAACTGACAGACCAAAGCACATCAGTTTAAATGATGATGTGATACATTCTTTGAAGTCGCTCCCCAGCCTTTGGTCCCCTGGACCTCTTTGAGTGATTGCTGACAATATTACAGTTATGTGGTACATAAACAGGCATGAGGTCATAACCCCTATGTAGGCTGACACCAACAGCTTGGGAGCTAGCACTTCAACATTCCTTAACCCTTCAAGTATCTTACATTCCATCAGAGGAGAACATAGTGGCAGACAGGTTGAGCAGGACCAGGACAGACCCCATAAAAGGAAATTGAACTAGGGGGTCTTCCAACAATTAATCCACTTGTCCGTTAACACCTGAAATAGATTTGTTCACCTGCTTTCAAAAGAGACAGCTTCTTTTGTTCCAGGTTTCCTTACAAGCAATTATTGAAAATAGATGCATTTTCATTCCCTTGGAGGAGAATGAATGAATTTCAGGGTAATTCTGAAAATTCAAAATGATACCCCCCAAAATAATTGTGGTGCCCCCAGGCAACATTGGATCTCCCTTCTTATGGAATTGGCCAAGGGCAATTACCACTATAATCCTCTCAGATTGGATCTGCTTACATAAGGCAGGGGGAGTTTGACCATCCCCAGTATCAAGCAACTTCAACGGACTCCCTGGTTGATTCGGTTTTAATAACCTTTTAGGCACCTTTTTCATGAGGATGTCCAGCAGGTACTAAAGGAGGCAAGAAAACCTGCTGCTAGGAAAATCCTATGTTGATAAGTGAAAGCAATTTTCTAGTTGGTGTCTAGCCAATAATCAGGGTCATGTCAGGGACTTTATACCACTGGTGCTCAAATATTTGTGAGTTGCTTTGCTTTTTCCTCTCTAAAGGTCCACCTTGTGACTGTTTCAGCATGTCAGACCATGGATTCTCCTCTCTCTTCTCCATTTGTTTTCTAACAGTTCCTGAAAGGGGTTTTACACATAACACCTCCTTGTAAATAGGTTGCTTCTCCTTGGAATTTCAACTATCTGCTGGAGAAATTGCCTATGTCACCTTTTAAACCTGTCCGTCAATCCAATTTATGGTTCTTGACTTTGACATTTGTACTCATCATTGCTCTGACATCTGCAAGAAGAGTATTTCAGTTGCAAGCTCTCATTGTGGGTGAACCATATCTGATTTTCCATGGGAATGGGGTATCTTTAAGAACCAAACTGTCCATTCATCTCAAAAGTGGCGTCAGAATTTACTTTGAATGAAGCCATCAATCTCCCAGTTTTCTAACCAGACCCTAAAACAGAGGGAGAACAGATTCTGCATACTCTATACATGCACAAGCAGCTCAGGTACTATCTTGATAGAGCTAAGCCATTAGAAAAGCTGATCAGCTTTTTATTTCTCATCAAGGGGCAAAAAAGGAACATCCTGGGCCTAAACAGACTATATCCAGGGGATTGTTTTCAGGTATTGTTTTTTTTTCATTCCCACCATGACAAATCCTTTCAAGCCAGTATCAAGTCATTCCACAAGAGTCTTGTCTTCTTTGATGGCATATTGGAAAGGGATGGACTGTAGAAGCATTCTACAGGGAACTGCATGGTCCTCTGTACATATTTTAACAAATCATCACAAACTGCATGTCTTATCTTGATCCTGGTCAAACTTTACCATGACCATTTTCCAAGGACTACTGAATCCATATGCATCCTCCTTCCAGGATGGATAGACTTTGGTATTCAACCCATACAGCATAAGGGGTACTGCAGCAGTGGGAGTGATGAACAAGTACATTTGTGTAAGTTGCACGTACCAGTAACAGTAGATGTTCAAATTCCTCGTTGTTGCAGTAGCCACATCTAGCCTTCATCCACCTACTCTTGTATATAGTTGGAGCTAAAATATAAAATAGGATTGCTTTTGCTTCTACTTTATATGTTCTATTTCTGCTTTATATGCTTTGTTAATATTGCTTGGTTAGGCTCTTCTCTTATTTCATGGGCAAGAAAGACTAAAGAAAACTTCACTCCAACTGCTGATTTCCCTCCATGGGATTAGCCAATCAACAGATGAAGTGAAGGAGTAGGGGTTGGGTGTGGGGGTGGAGTAAAGATTTTTGAAGTCAGCCAGTTATTTTACATGGTGGGAAACAACCCATATAGCCTAAGAGCTACTGCAGCAGTAAGAAATTTGAACATCTAGTGTTTTGGGTAAGTGCAACTTATGCAACTGTACTTTCTGTGTTCAGTGTTACTTTTTTGAACATTAGCATATAATTAGCTTATATAATGATATAATTATATATATAATTAGCTTGCTTATTACCTGTGGTTAATGGCTATATATAAAATCTGTTCTTTGGACTTTACTCTAAATATATTTTCCTTTTATTTAAAATTCTTTGTAGGAATACCAGGGCCTGATGGAAATAGAGGAGAAAATGGCAACCCTGGACCAAGAGGTGAAAATGGAGAGAGAGGCCCTGAAGGTCATTTTATGACTTTTGAGTTTCCGGGTGAAAAAGGAGAACAAGGAAATCCAGGTGAAGAGATGTAACTTAAAAATCATTTTAAAAGTGAAATACGAGCTTACTGTAGATCCTGACAATTAATATGCAAATGAAGATAAAAGTCATACAACCATTTCTTCATTATTCATTCACTCATTAAACCTTAATTTAAAATATCAATAGACTAAATGATACATGGGTTGTGTGTGGCTGGAAAATAAGTTGTCAGAACTTTAGGTAGATCATAAGTCATTCAGCATTTTTCTTCATATAGTCTCTCAGTCTCAGCTAAATGGTCTTTATTGAATGGATTGCTGAACCAATAAAACTAACACCAAGGTCATCAAACTGTGGGGTAAGTTATAAAACCATGGTTGGGTGTTGAGCGATTCATTGTGACAGAACTGGCTACATCAGGAGTGGGGTAGCTAAGAGAAAACAGTTTAGCTGCAATGCTTTACCAGAGGAAATTGGTGAGGTAATGGTATTCCAGAATTCCTGAAGTTGTATTTGCACATTTTGTGCTGTGTAGTATAGTGACTCTGCAAACTCAGAGAAAACACAACAAACAAAATTGTTATGAACAAGTGGATAATTGGTTTTAGTCTCAGTTGAACGTGCTTTGGTGAATGGATCATTGATGAGCTCAATCAATACAGAAGTGTTGAATGACAGATTAGAACCCAGCCATCCTCAGGTTAATGACGAGGGTACTAGGAGCTGTAGAAGAGCCATCAACTGCAGGTTGGGTTTATCTCGGTTTAATTTCTTCAAGTCTTTTGAGTTTCTAATACTATGACAGGAATAGACCCCATTCCTAAGTCAGGGTATGATTAAAGATCGTGAAATTAGTATTGTTCAGTCTCTGATGTTAGCCAAAAGTGCTCTTCGCAGCACCTCTAATGTGCTTAGAACTGACTCCTCCAGCAATTCATACAAAGTTACATGTGACGGTAGCATGTCTAAATACGAATGTGAAATCTTTTTTATGAGACCCATCACTTCTACTACTACTGGAACTGTCTAGGTATCCTTCTTCCAGATTGTACTCATATCTGCCTGCAAATCCTGATATTTTTTACTTTGTGTCTCTCTGTATTTAAGACACTGAAATCACTGGGTGTAGCAAATTCAACGAGCAATGCTACTTTTGTCTTCTTTCATGGACTTCTATAGCTGGTTTTCTTGCATCTATATATATTGAGTTACCGCGTGTTTCTTATCTAGCTGCTTAATTCATACTTTAAGCTTGAGTTATCCCCTCTTTCATATCTAACTGCTTAGTACACACTGCAACTCTTAGGATATTAACCCCATTTTTTCCATATTTTCTTTAAAATCTGCAACATCTAGTCCAAGACCACCATTTACTGGCGAGCCCACATTCTACCTCTCATTTGTCATCTTGGGATTAGTGCTTCTCTTTTTTTCTCCTGGTGACTGAAAAACACAGGAACATTATTTCATGGGGGCTACTGATCTCCAGGAAGCCTGATAACTGTTTCATTGGTGCCTGCTTAGACTTTGTGTTTATATTTCCTGGTGAGTGAAGGAGCAAAGGGCATTGATTCCTACAGCTAACTTCTAACTGTTAAGTGATAACTTGTCAACATTCAAGGTCCCCAGAATCCCTATGAATATGTCTGCCTACACAGAAAAACAAAACCTGTACAGGCATATTAATAGCTGCATAGAGACAGCTGCATGACCAGGAAGAAGTGCAGAACTAACTCAAAAAACAGCCACCCAGGTGGAATCACATCAGTAGGCTGTAAAACAGAAGGAAGAAAATCATGACAAAAATTAGGAGATGTAGAACCCAGCAGGATAAAAGTGCTCTCGTCAAACTAAACAAACAATTCAGAGGACAAGAAAGTATACCAAAGTAAAATTTGAGGTAAATTTGGCCTCCCAGGCTAAAAAAAACACAGAAGGCTTTCTTTATCTGTGTCCAGAACCTCAAATGCAATACACAATTGTGTGAATAGCTTATTGTTAATGGAGCTACCTATAGTGAGCCTGAAAATATCACAAACCTACTGGCAGACAAATTCAGCTCTAACTTTACCCCTCTCTCCCCCTCAACCTCACCTCAAGAAATACCATCAAATATAACTACCCCTACTATCTCTAGGGAACAGATCCTCAATGTTTTCTGTAAGGCCAAGAATACTGCATCGATGGGCCCAGACAATATCCCAGGATGCCTTCTAAATAGCATGTAACATATCCTATCAGACCCACTGAAATTGCTATTCAACTGAAGCCACCAAATAGGCTTTGTGCCTTAAGAATGGAGAACAGCAAGAGTCATCCCTCTGCACAAAAGGGGCAATCTACAGACTTTGGAAACTGCAGATCCATTACTGTCACTAGTCTTATATGCAAAACCATGGAAATAATTATTGTGGAAATGACCAATAATGACATAGGAAACCTCAGAATACTGGACCCAACCCAATTTGATTTCATCAAGGGCAGGTCATACTTACTCATCCTGGTGGACATCTTTGAGAAGGTCACCAAAGCAAATGATGAATGCAAAATGGTTCATAGCACCTACCATAACCTGGCCAAGGCATTTGACACAATACCCTACTCAGGCATTGTTGATAAACTCAGGAGGTTAGGTATAAACTCTTATGTTACCTGATGGATAGCCAGCTGGCTCACAGACAGGACCCAGGATGTTAAAATTGGGAGGTCTACCTCTACAAAGAGGCCTGTCATAAATGGAGTCCCTCTGGGATCAGTCTTGGGACCATTCCTTTTTGGCATTTACTTCTAAGAAGTCAAGGTCAATGTCAATGGCCTCTGGCTGACCAAATTAACAGATGATTGCATATTAGGAGCAGTCATAGAATCCCCCACCAACACTAATGTTCTCCAGGATGGGCTTACACAGACAAATAACTTGTGTCAGAGACATGGACTAAAACTAAATGCCAAGAAATATATAATAGTATCCTTTGTGAAGTCATCCACCCGTGGTTACTATCATATTGATAACACTCACCTAAGAGTTGACCCAATGGTCATGGACCTGGAGACACACATAGACAGTAGTCTAGTCTTTGACCATCAAGTGTCTACAGTACTGAAGAAATCATTCTATGTTATACAACTTATAAACAAAGGTATATGGCATTTAAGACCATGGTCATTGTTCCACTGTATTTGGCATTCATCAGACCTATCATTGAGTACAATGCTCCCTTTGGTATGTGCACAACCTAGACACATCCAACAATCAGAATGTTCACAGAGATTTCTAACTAAAAGAATACAGGATCTAACTAAGATGTCCTGTCCAGAGCAGCTCAAAGCCATAGCCTTAAATTCTGTCTCCTACAGGCTGTTGAGAGGAGATCTATGCCTGGCAGGCAAGGCATTGTCAAACCACACATTGATGGACCTCCTACATATCCCCAAAATAAACAGCACCAGAATTACCCATTCTAAAGACCTTGCCTGTGATATGAATAGGTCCTGCTGGAGACACAGTTATGTATCCCAGGGACTACCCCTTCACTGGAACAGGCTCCCCATTCATGTAAGGTAGAGTTCTTCCCTAAATCAAGTCACGCATAACTTGGACAATTGGATGAGGAATAGGAAATTCATCCCTGGTTTGGTACATATGTCTCTAATGGACACAGGCAACTGATAAATGGTTCATCTCCCAGGCCCCGGCTTGTAAATCTTTTATCTCCCAAGCCCCTGCTTACACTTATCAAGGATACCATAACTTTTCAGACATTTGGGATGCATGGTTAGGCTTAAAAGGGGCCTTGTGGTTGTTATTCTAGTACACACCTATGAACCTATTTTTTAATTGTTAGTAATGGGTGATATCTCATGATGCACACTTCAGCATTCTCTATATTGCTTTGTGGTTCATGTTTCCAATGCTTCTCAGCTACAGTTATATTACAGTGTTTGCACAATCCCCAGTGCAATAATGTTGCCAAATTATTGTGCCTTTCAGTGTAGAGGCCCTCTGCATGAGTATATCACACCCAGCAACAAGGTTTGTGCCTGTTTCCAAGTCTTTTTTTTTCACAGAACTTACATTTGCCTGTTTCTCCCACATGTTCAATGGACTTTGTAAACCAATGTGCATGTAGTCCACTATCCAGGGCTGCAATTATCAACCTTTCATCTTTTGGTTTCAATTCACCAGTCCTTAACCATTCCTGCTTCAAATCCTGATCAACATGAGGTTGTTTCCGGAGATCTCTGGGCTTGCCACTATGCTTATGGCTTTTCCACATTCTTTTCATGCTCGTCTGATCTCTTTTCTTATGTTTTTTTTTTCCTGGCACATTCAGTTGCTCTCTGCTTTTTGTCTACTTCTTGTTTGATTTCCCTTCCAGCTTGCCCCTAAATGTTTCTGCTAAACTAAGCAGAGAGGTCTTCTTAGACTTCCTCTCCTCATTTTTTTAAAATTTTCACTATGGTTGGATCTGGCGAGGTCAGCCGATATGCATGCAGTCCCACGATCACAGATCTGTACATGTAATCAATTTCAAGGAGGCCCATACCAACCTCAAGTGAAGGATATATAATTGTGGTATACAATAATTTTTATATATCATCTGATAAGTGTAAAGCATTTTCTTGTTTTTCCATCCAACTGATCCAGTATATTTTGGGTCGAGTCAAACACACCAAAACTGTAAGTTAAAACAGGGAGAATAAATTGGTTTATAGCTTAGACTTTATTTCTATGTGTCAGTGCTGTTTTCATGATTAGTTTTAGTCTTCTGATTCCTTACTGAGTTTTATTCACATTTGTTCACGTTTTATTGCCGATCCTTCATCTAATCTCAAGTATTTATACATTCCTTCCTGCTCAAGTTCCTTTATATCACATTCCTGTCCTAGATTCATATTTTCTTGGTACTACAACTTTTTCCTGCTTTAAATGTAGTTTTCATACACTTACCAAGACCAAATGTCATCCTTATATCATCTGAGATTCATACCTCTCAACTGTCCAGATTTTCACAGAATGTCCATATTTTTGCCACATATTTTTGGTCTGTTCCTCATGAAATTTGTGGTTTTACGGATTTTTTTCTGGCAAATCAGTGAGGATTGAATTCTCTAAATAATGACAGGTATTCAAGTTTCAGACTTTATATCCTTCAGAAAATGTATGACAAATCACTGGGATGATCTGATGATTGAAGTCACTAAATAAAGATATACATTTGTGTTTCAGACTTCATATCCTTCAGAACAATGCATGCTAAGACAAATCCTGTAATTCTAGGAACTTTCTAAGTTTATAAGAGCAGTATTTAAAATGTATCCCTATTTTTAGGCTTTGCCCCCCCCCCATTATTTTTGGCTTTGTCCAGATTTTCTTTGCTAATTGGTTGAGAGGTATGTCTGAGATAGTTTTAACCACTTGCAGCTGTGCTTTCAACTCCTCATTTAATGAACTATGCTATTTTAAGTCATACACAAAAAGAAGATGAGAAATATTTAAGCAAGTTTGTTTCCAGGAAGCCAAATTGTAACAAGACCTAGTCAGTTAAATTACTTAATGGGTTAAGTACAAGACCAAACAACAACAGCGACAAAGATTCACGTAGAATACCCACTTTTAATTTTTATCCCTGTGATAATAATTTGCCCTTTGACATAGTTTAATTGCAAAGTGGTTTGCCACTTTCTAATGCTCACTCTAATGTAATTGATCAATATAGGATGTATCTTATACATCTGCAAGCACTCCTTTATCCGTGGATGTGGAATGCTTTCAAATTCTTTTTTGTAGTCTATCCATGCCATGCTTAGATTCTTCACTTTTTTTTACAATTCTCCATTATGACTTTACTTAGCAACAAATGATCCTTTGTTCCATGTGACTTTCTTTTGTTGCCCTTTTGTTCCATACCATCATTGAGTTTTCTTCTAACTATAAACTCTGTTGACATCAATTCTAGGACCTAGTTTGTACATCATCCGAAGGCAAGTTGTTGTTCTATAGTTTTTAGGATGCCTCACATGTTCACTCTTAAGGAGGAGTATCATTTTTTGTGTTGTTAACCAGGATGGTGTCAGTTTGGGATGATCCTATAAGATGTTCTTACTCAGGACTAGGTCTTCATGTAAAGTTGTTAATACTTTTAACCAGAAGTTAGGTGCTGCATCTGGGCCTGGGCTTTTCCATTTATGAGCTTTTCTTAATTTTGTTTCAATTTCTCTGGCCATCACTTCATCCCATTTCAAATCCTGTACATTTGAACGTGTTACTGTTTTTTTTTTTATTTCTTCTATCCATTCAGCATCTTTAGTATGTTCCACAGGGTCCTCATAGATACTTCTCCAAAATGTGTATATTTCTTCTGTTTTTTTTTTTTTTTTTTTTTTTTTTTTTATGGTGTTTCTATTCCTTTTTCTTTATTTCCCAGTTCTCTATAAAAGTTTTGGGGTCATCAATAAATTGTTTATTTTGTACTCCTTTATATTTATGCCCATGTCTTAAGTTTTTCTGCCTGTGATGATGTCTTTAGTTTATTATTTGCAGTAGTATATGATCAGTTCCAACTTTCCCCACCTCTTACCCCAAACTATCCCCTCACAAATAGCCTCAGACATAACCCCTCCAGCAATAACTGGAGAGCACGTTCTGACTGCACTCACTAAAATAAAGAACACAACCTTAGTAGGCTCTGATAACATATCAGGATGTCTCATGGATAGTCTAAAATATGACTTATCAGGACCTCTGCAGTCATTATTTAACTATAGTCTTAAAGCAGGCTTTGTGCCACATGAATGGAGGTCTGCAATGATCATCCCCTTTCATAAGGGAGGACCTTCAGTGCATCCTGGAAACTACCTACCAATTAGTCTAACTAGTCTTATTTACAAAGTCATGGAAAGTATTATCATGGAAGTTATCAACAAGGACATAAGAGGCCTCCAGACCTGGATCCATCCCAGTCTGGCTTTGTCAAAAAAGGTCATGCTTACTGAAGCTGGTGGACTTCTTTGAAAAGGTCACTAAAGCAATGGATGAGTGAAAAACTGCATACTGCCTGCATAGATTTGGCTAAAATATTTGATGCAACACCTCATTCAGGCATTGTCAACAAACTTATGGAACTAGGTATAAACCCCTTTATAACATGCTGGATTACTCGCTGGCTCAGTGATTCAAGCCAGAAGGTTACACTTAGTGAGACCATCTCCACAAAGAGGTTGGTCACCAATGGAGTCTCCCAGGGCTCTGTACTGGGCCCAATCCTCTTTGAAATCTACTTCTCAGATGTCAAAGCCAATGTTAAAGGCCTTTTGTTGACCAAGTTAAAACATGAATGCAAACTGTGTGGAGTCATTGAATCCCCCAATATGAGAACACCCTTCAGGAAGGTCTAATACAGACAAACGCTTGTTGTGGTTTAAAACCTAATACCAAGAAATGCATTATAGTACCGTTGGGAAGTCTATCACCTAGGGTTACTACAATATCGATAAAACACCCTTAAAAGTTAATTCACTAGTCAGGGATCTGGAAACTCTTGTACATAGTGAGCTAGACTTCAAATAGCATATGTCCAAAATAGTGACAAAATCCTTCTATGTTACTCAACTTATATGCAAGGTCATGGAATCTAGGTCCAGAGAGGTCATCATACCACTGTACTTGGCTCTCATCAGACCCATCATAAAATATAATGCCCCATTCGGTATGTACCTGACCAGACACATGCAGCAACTGGAACATTCACAAAGGTTCCTTACAAAAATAATACAGGGAACAAACACAATGTCCTATGCTGATTGTGTCAAAGCCCTCTCTCTTTACTCAGTATCATAAAGACTTCTAAGAGGTGATCCTTGCCTGGCATACAGTGCATCCCTAGACCTTGTTTTGATGAACCTTTTGCACATCCAGAAAACAAACAGCATCAGAACTACTAGATTAAAAGACCTAAATTTTGCTTGCAACATAATTAGGTCATGTTGAAGAGACAAATATGTTTCTCAGAGAATAGCCTTTCTCTGGAACAGAATCCCCATCAATTTAAAGCAGAGTTCTTCCCTGTCCCTTTTTAATAGCAACATGGACCAATGGATGGGTAATCAGAAGTTCACCACAGGTCTGGCTCCTATGGCTCTGATGGACAGCAGTCAGTAAATCACCACTAATATAAATCAAATTTGTGGACCACATTTGGGTTGCATGGCTAGGCATATAAGGCCCCTAGTGGCCGTTAGCCTAGTATACACATGTGAACCTATGAACCTATAGATCTTGGTCTGTTGTGATACTGCACATTTCTTTCATCAATTCCATCTTTCTAAGTATTTTTATTGATATGTCCCTCTTTTGTACTCCTCTAACAGTGACACTTCTAGACTCAATTGCTTTAAAATTTTCTCCATTCAGTGCTTCATTGTGGCATTCGATTGTTCTCCCTTCCTTTCCTGTATTACTCTGTATTTTTGTGGTAAGACTTTATCTGTTATTAATTTAGCTGCACAGTAAGATGTCCTTTTTACTTCTGTTATATCACATGAATTTCTGTTAATAGTCTTGATTACTGTGTTCATTTGTTTTATCAGACTTCTAACATTTTGTGTCTTATTGACTTTCTGTAATCTGTTTCTTTCTTCAAGCTTAATATGTCTATCCTTTTCAATTACATCAAGTAACTCGTCTGTTAGATAATTTTCTCCTAAACTGAGGGCACATTGTTTGTTCTTTGTTTTCTTCGCGCATTCTGCAGAAAGTTCCAGAACACCTACCTGTGACATTTTCTCTTCAGTTGCATCCTGCGTCATGCATTGCCTTTTCATATGGGAACTCACTGGACTATTACTCCATAACATTGACTGCATCAAAGTTGCTACTGTTTCCTTCTCCTTCCCTTGCTGTGCAATTCCAGCTAAACTTTTGTACTGGTTTCCTGCTGAAGGCTCTATATATCTTCATGTGGCAAGCGATTAGATGCTTCCCATTCCACCTGCTTCTCTTAACTTGGGGACTTATTGTTCCACCATGCTGTGATGTTACCAGAGTTGGATTTTCAGTTTCTATTTCTTTAACATCTCCATTACTATTCCTTTCTTTTTTCCAAAAACATTTTTATTTTGTTTTCACTATAATCATATGCAAATGTACATATAATAAATACAATAAAACAATAACAAAACTATTTGCAATATTTACATTCATCCATGATCAATAATCATTTTATCCATGCGAAGTTATAAGTATTTGTTCAAAAGGTTTTCCAATTTTTGACATGCTATTTTTTTTTATGAGTAATGCTATTAGTTCAATAACAAATGGTTTGCAGTTCCTTTTTACAAACAACATTTGCTAAATTAATAAATTCTTTAAACATCAAATCTTGTTTACTTTTCCAGTTCAGAGTAATAACTTTTCTGGCAATTGCAAGAATCGACCAGAGTAACTGCATCCGAGATTTAGGTACTACATTAGGTATAAGAACACTGAATAGGATTAGTGAGTTGGAAATATGACAGTTATCAGACCATAAAGCCTTTACAAAATATCTGAAGTCTTTCCAGTGTTGAACATTTCTATATTCAATGAACATATGAACCCAGTTGGCCTCTAGTAATTCATTACATTTCCAACATTTACTTTCACTGTTTTTGAGTATAAGATTTATTTTATTTGGAGTATAGAAACTCCTATTCATAAATTTCCATGTATACAATCTCCAATATAATGAGGAAGAGGTACCATATGAAGATTTCAATAACAGTTTTTTGGATTCATCAGATATTTGTTCTCCATTAATCTTTGCATAGTAATTCCAAAAAATCTGAGTCAAATTTTCTTCTCTTAGTATCTCATAGATAGGTGAGACACTTAATTTATAATTATCTGTCTTTTCAAGACACCTAATAAAAAGCTGGATCAAACTAGGTATAGATTCAGTCTCTAGGTTGATTGATACTTTCATTTTGTTTTCTACAAACTTCTGTAATGAATGTATAAGCAATCAACTGTCTTGACTATTATCAAAACTACATAAAAGAGAGATTACTGGTTTAATGCTCTTATTTTCAATAAACTGATGCCACAATATCAAGTTATTTTCCTTTAATTTTTTGCATCGCATTGATGTTGAAATAATCTAGGTAATCAGGGGAGTATGCTATAGGGAATATAAGAAATAGGAATTGTTTAATGTTGTAATTACAATCAATTATATTTTTAAAGTTATTAAATATTTGATTAATGCCATGCGAAAAATGATCAAACTTCCTATTAAATAAACAAAATTCATGTAAAAGCCAATGAACTCTACTTATTCCGTATTGTTCCTTAAATTGATTTTCTATAGTTCTGACATCAGTTATATGAATCTCATGTATTATTTTCCAGCCAGATATATAGGTAGGTGAAATCCAATGTAATATTACATTAATTATAACAGATTTGGAATAAAGATATAAGCTAGGGAATGCTATCCCATTACTGTTCCAAGCTCTAATGTTCCATTTATATGCAATCCTAGGTTTTAAGGGGAACCATAAAAATTTAAGTAGCATGGAATCTAATTTTTTAAATAAGTTTTTGGGAGGGGGGTAGTATCAATGACTGTATATAAAACAAAATTATAGGTAAAATTAGCATTTTAATTAAAGAAAGCCTATCCTCCATTGTGAAGAACATTTTATTCCATCTTTTGATTAGTTCACTAATGGTGGTTATTACATTATTGTAGTTTAGTTTAACAGACTCTTTCCATGCACTCTTTATACTGACACCCAAATATTCTAATACATCATTCTCCCAATTAAACAGGCTATTCTCTCTTAAGTTTTTGTTGATCATTTTGTTAATTAGTAATGTTTTGGATTTATTGTGATTAAATGTAAGCCCTGAAATTCTTTCAAACTTGCTTAAGGTATTTATAACATGATGCAAAGAACCATCAGTATCACCCAATGTTAACATATCATCAGCAAACAATTGTACCTTAGGACAATAGTCCTTATTAACTTGAAAGCCTTTTCTATTTTGCTTGTTTCTGACATATGTAGTAAAAGGTTCCATTGAAAGTGCAAACAATAATGGTGACAAAGGACAACCTTGTCTAGTTCCCTTGAGGATTTCTAGTGGTAAGGATAGACATGATCGGATTTTTACATAAGCTTGTGCCCCACTATAAATTTTCATTAATAAGTTGACAAAATCTGAGAAGAATTCAAAACCAATCAGAATTCTTTGTAGATAAGACTAATACAATCAAAAGCCTTTTTTATGTCTAGGCTGATAATAGTTGTTGTTTTTTGTATTTGCATGCTATGTCTATTAATGATAGTAATGATAGTAATTTAATAATGTTATCTTGCACTTTTCTGTGAATAATGAACTCTGTCTGATCATTATGTATTAGATTAGGTAATATTTTCTTTATCCAATTAGCTAATATTGTCTTGAAAATTTTAGAATCAGTGTTAGGAACGAAATTGGCCTATATGAATCACAAGGTTTGGGGTCCTTACCTTGTTTTAAAATGGGGGAGATAATTGAATATTTCTAGGATAGGGATGTTATACATGTTTGCTTAACCATAATAAAGGCACTCATCATTTTCTTTATTATATATTCAGGAAAAATCTTAAATAGTTCAGGAATTATTCCATCCAGTCCTGGCGCTTTATTATCTTTTAAATGTATTTACTCTTTCACTTCTGTAGTGTTATTTGTTTATTTAATATGTTATTTTGTTGCATTGACACCTTAGTAGTTATATTTTCTTGAATAAAATTATTTATTACATTATCTGTCTCCAAACGTGGTGCGTTATTATTTATATATTTATAGTAGTTTTTGAACACGTCTAATATGCCCATTAAGTTAGATGTACTCTTAAATGAACCATCACTTTTATATTTAATCTCATTAATAAGATTTTAATTGTTTTTTTTTTTTTTTTTGGATCTTACTGCTATCGGTGGTGGTGCTGCGGTAGCTTTGTCGCCTCACAGTTAGACGTTGCTCATTCGATTCTCAGTTAGAGCATCTTCTGTGTGTCGACATGCGTGGATGGGCGTTCCTTCGTTGAAGGTTGTGCATTAAGCCTGGCAAGCCAGCACATAAAAATCAACTGCCAATCATTAGCGGACCAGAGTTCCGCTGTGGCAACAGTTAAGAAGGCTGCTATTTTATGTAGATATTTAGGAATTATAGCATAAGATTGTAATTTCAATGTTTCCAGGTTCATGGCTACCTTATGATTCAGAACTTTTATGTATTTTTTATTTAACTTAGTAATTTCATTATGTGCTGCTTTATTATTTGGTTTTGCATCCATTTTTATCTTGTCTCTGTTTTTTTTGTGAGTCTAAATGTTCTTTGTCCCACTCTCTCCTTTTTTAAGGTACCAATATTTTATTCTACCATATATATAAACTTTAAAGGTGTCCCATAATATAGTATCAGTCACTTCACCATTATTATTTGTTTCCATAAACATGTCTGTTTCTTTCATTATCCATTCCCTAAAGTCTTTTAACTTAGTTATGTAAGCAGGAATTCTCTGTAGAAATCTTAAATCATCTGTATGCATAGTTAATATAAAGTTTATAGCATTACGGTCTGAAAGTGGACAAGTCATTATAGATACATCACTTATTTTTGAGTATATATTATTTGATACAAAGACCTTATCAGTGTTTGTGTACCAAACCGATATGAATAGTGAGTATAGAATAAGGAATAATGTTCTCTTAGACCATGTATATATTTAAGGTTCATCTGGTTTGAAACTCATTTAGCTTCTTGGCTTGAGATGTTAGTTTTATTTTACCATTTTTAGAAGTATCATTGACTGACAATAGGCAGTTAAAATCACCTGTTGCTATAATTTCCCCTTTTGTATTTAAAGTAATCAGGTCCAGATATTTGTCAACATATTTAGCACTTAGTCCTGGTATCCAGTATGTATTAATCAAAGTGTAATACTTCCTATTGATTTCCAAAATAACCACCCTTAGCATCCCATCTTTATCTGAAATTGTATTTATAATTCTTGGCATAGTATAAGTATTTTTCCATAGAATAAGAGTGCCCATTATCTTAGTCTTAAAATATGAATCAGCCAGAATGGTATAACCATTAAATGAGTATTTTTGTAGGTCTTTTTTAATAGATTAGTTTCCTGTAAAAAGATGATCTGGGCTTTATGCATTTTGATATATTTAAGCAAACCAGCTCTTTTGACATTATTGTTCAAACCAATAATATTTAATGATAAACATTTATAAGCCTTTGACTATAATGTGTATGTTGTTACTTACTGAAAGAACTTTCTTCTGTGTTGACTTGAAATCTACTGAAAACTTACTTATCATGGATGTATAACGTGTATTAAGCACTACTTTCAAAAACCCCAAACTATTTACAAACACATACATGAAACATAAAGTTTCTGGTTTAGTTAAAAACTTAACTAAAACCATCCATCCACCACCTCTCCAACACCAAAAGACACAAATTATCTATCTCTGCTTAGAATATAGTATAAAAACAAAAAAGAAAACCATTATGAAAGCAACTTAAAAATCTGAATCCATGAAATATACATTAGAATAAGTGTCCAATATATATGAAGCTATATGAGTATGTTGCATGTAATAATAGCACCTCTGATAAGTAGATATGTCAGAAATACACATCAGATCAAAGTATGTATAAACATTAGAAGCTGAAGGTTAAGAAGATTGTCAATATTTCCAAGACTTTCAAGAAACATCAGATGTTTTAACCATTTTGTCAGTCAGCTAGCTAACATTTTTCATGTAAGGATCTGCTGAATATATATAATGCTTATTACAAAAAAAAAGTATCACAGCCCACTGTTTAGTTACTAAAGGTTTAGTTATGTAACATAAGTCCAATGTTAATATGCATAATGAGTTTTCTAATGCAGCTCCTAGTTCATTTGATGTCATTTAGTTACTACAAGTGTCATTGAATCTGCAGAATGTATGCATCTATAAAAGAACACAGGTATTTTCAAAGGAGTTAAACACATTTATCGGAACTAATTATTTACCATTTAAAGTATCTAAGTGAAGAATAGCAGAATTTCAAGAGAAAAGAATTCTAAATACAGCCATTTAACCAGTTCAAAAGGTCAAGCATCACTAATCCCTTTTCCACTTTCCTCTTTCTTTTATTATTTTTGCATTTTGAAACTTTCCATGTCCAGATGCCTTTGCCTGTATTTCTCTTCAAATATCTTTGCCACTGCTTTTTTTGTATTGATTGGTATTGTGCATAAATATTGCTCCATATTAAATCTCTTTTTGCTTACCTTGTCCATATTTCTTCTTCAGATGTCTCCCACTCCACCTGTTTCTCTTTATTTTGGGGACTCATTATTCCATCATGTTATGATATAACCTGTTAGACTTTTGCAGGTATTCCATAACTTTACCTTCTATATGTTTATTTTCTGCTTTACCAGTCATCTGTTCTGTGTTCCCTCTTTGTGTCTTATTTTTTGAGTGTGAAATTTTCCATATCTGGGTGCCTTTACTTTATTTCTCTTCAAATATCTTTGGAACTGCTTTTTGTGTTGATTAGTTTGGCTTTCTCCTATGCATAAATAAGGCACCATATCAAATCTGTCTTTCTTTTCCATGTGCAGGTTTCATTTTTATACCTTTCAAAAATCTATAGGTTTCATTATATTTTCACATTTCCTGTCTTGTTTCTTTTTTCCAACCAGCCCAATGTTTCTTGGTTTTCATGGATCTGTTGTATCAATGAACACAAATTTGCATTTGAAAGGTTGACAGTTTTTCTTATGCAAGTGTTTTTCTTTCATGTAATCTTTTTTAATATCTTCTGTGAAATTCTGGGATTCCTGCGTAATTGTAACAGTACATAATTTCTTCGTTATCCTCAATAGTCCATTCTATCATCTTTATGGCTCTTTTTGTTTTTGTGTTTTCTGTGGACTACTACTTCCTTCTACAACAGGAGGGGTATCCTCCTCCTGAGCCTGGCCTAACTGCATTGTAGGTAGGTTTCTGTGTCTTGAGTATTATTCATTTTCATTTGTTTGAGTCCTGGCACCAGCGCACCTACCAGGATTGGGCATTTTTTTTATCCTGGGACTTGTCCACCCAGATGTCTTTTTTCATTTTTTAACCTACGTCTCTCCGTGAAATATGCTACATGAAATGCAGTCTATATATCAGTGTCATCTTTGTGAGATTTTGTGAAAACAGAGTTACCACATGAAGGTACTCATCAAGACTTGAGGATGTATTTAATTCCAATAATACTGCTCTCCTTTTCTTAACGATTTTATCATCTCTCCATTTGGACCCCTTTGGTTTACAACGTGGCAGGCCTTACATAGCAAGTGATAGGCAATGTCAGTGTAACAATGTTACTCTGCAAAAGTGTGAGGGCAGCCTATGGTTGAGTTATTTTAGGATGTGAACATTAAGGATGAGCTAAGTTATGTAATGTCCAGTTATACAATTCAGCAATATTACTCTTTACTACACTTAACTTTCACCTAATTAGCAAAGGCAGACAACAATTGCCTGAGTTTAGTGGATTTTATAGGAATGAAGCACTAATGCATATAGAAAAAAGACTGTGCATCTGAAAAATATATATGAACTGCCTAAGACTCAGGTGCTAGTCAGTAGAGCAGAGTTCCAAATGGACTAATTCCAAAATAAAACCCAGAAAGGCAAACACAGGGCAGACCAAACGTAGAAATCCACAAAACTATTTATTCTCCACAAAATAAACGCTTTCGGCCCAAAGTTAAAATTACAGGAACTTCATCAGATACAATTTAAAACAGTAAAAAGCATTTTAAATACTAAAGCAAAGTGACATCATTTCCGTTCTCACGGCAGTGAGAACTGCTTACTCAAACCATACCCCCTTCACACAAACACAGGACAAGCACACAGCCCAGCTCAGTATACATACAAAATGCAACTGTAAGCATAAATTAAGCTATAAATGATCCATAAAAAATATATAAATGCAAAAATATCTTGTAAAAAGTATATATATATATATATATATATATATATATATATATATATACATAGATCTCTGGATAAAGCAATTAATCCTATTTGTACTCTAACTTTACCTTTCCAGTGCTTTTAACTTTAAGAGACTAGAAATAGAGAGATTGTCATTGAGTCCTGGCCAAGACAAATAATTTAAATGCAGCTGCCAGGATAATTCTCTTTTTTCCAGAATATAAGGCCATGCCCCCCCCCCCTTTCAGTCCCAGATAAAACATCTAATAAACTTGAAAGTATGTTCTACATTCAGTGAAATATGTTTAGCTAAGGCATTTGTTTCACAAACATCATGAATATTATGGACATGTTCACTTATCCTATTTTTCAGTTTCTGTTCCATCTTCCCCATATAGAAACAGTTACAGTCCATACATAATGCAAGGTAGACTAACCTTTCAATGATACAACTACATCTAACAGGAATTCTTATTTTCATCTTCTTGACAATAAATTCACTCACTTCCAAAATATAGGGACAAAACTTACATCTCCCACATTTAAACATATATCCAACAGTGGTTTGAGATTGTTGATGTTCAAAAAGGTATTTCAAATTAAAACTTTTCCTATAAATACAAGAGGGACTATCTCCCACTAATTCTCTTAAATCTTTGTCATTACTAATAAAGTGCCAGTTTTTAACAAGAATGTTTTTAATAGCAAAAAAAATCATTTGAAAACATTGTAGAAAATCTGGACTGATAGTTAATACTATCCCTCTGTTGTGGTATTTGTTCAACACTAAGGAAAGTCACTCTAATGTGATCTGTTTGTGGTATAATAGGACCATCATTATTATTATTATTTGATCCGACAACCTCGGTTGTATCTAAATTCTCATATACTTTGGCCCTTAAAACTGGTAAAAAGTGGCTATTTTGCCTTTTTTTCCTTAACTTCATCCATGATTTCATTTAATAAGAAGTCAGGGTAGCCTCTTTTGGCAATCATGTTCTTCAAATTCACACATTCATCAATGAATGCTTGCCATAAACTCACCATACGGGCTGCCCTAACAAAATGGCCTTTCACAACCACCCATTGTTGTGTTAATGGGTGGTTGCTACTAAAATGTAAGAAACTGAATAGTTTTTTTGCGATAAATTTCAGCAGTGGTTTATTGCTATTATACTATGACATTATTTAAGAAAAGAAATAATTACTTTTCTTAAATAATGGCATTGTATAATGCC
Source organism: Protopterus annectens (assembly GCF_019279795.1). Lineage (NCBI taxonomy): Eukaryota > Metazoa > Chordata > Ceratodontiformes > Protopteridae > Protopterus > Protopterus annectens. The sequence goes on along the minus strand of NC_056734.1, from coordinate 143,588,572 downwards.
TCTTTGCTGCCCTTCCGCAGCTGTCTGGTATCCGCCTATGCAGTACATCAGAGCTGTGGCCAAAAGCAATGGAGAAAGCAAGATCTCCATTGCTTTTTACTGTTTCGCTATGTTAAATGGATTTAACATAGCAAGACAGCTTTAAAATAAGCAACGGAGATGCCCATTGATTATTTTAAAGCTGTCTCGCTATGTTAAACCCCTTTAATATAGCAAAACAGTAAAAAGCAATGGAGATCTTGCTTTCTCCTTTGCTTTTTTTTTTTTAAACCAGTCTCGCTATGTTAAACCCATTTAACATAGCGAGATAGGTTTAAAAAAAAAGCAACGGAGAAAGCAAGATCTCCGTTGCTTTTTACACACTGTGTCGCTATATTAAAGGAGTTTAACATAGCGAGACAGCTTTAAAAAAAGCAACGGAGATCTCCATTGCTTTTTTTAAACCTGTGTCGCTATGTTAGACTCTTTTAACATAGCGAGACAGTGTTTTAAAAGAGACTTATACTAATGGAAAAAGTCCGGGCAACGGACCTTTTTCCATTAGTATAAGTCGATTTACAACGTGCACGCTGGCCAATCAGCGTGCATGTTTTGGAATATTGATGGGGGGGTCATGGTATAATGTAAATTTTTGTACATCTAAACTGCAGCATTCCCGTTGTGTGTGTATTAACTGACTTGTATCTAGTTAGAAGCTTCATCTTCTAAATATAATTAGTTTTCAACAATATATTTGTATTAAAAGGTAGTTATGGGATTTTACTCAGTAATATTGTATATCTTCCTTCATGGTACCCAAAACATTGAAAGCTTCATATCAGGGAAATATGATATTTTTGTCTTGTATGCATTTCTGAAGCAATCAAATATCTTTATTCTGTTTGCCTAACATATCAACATAGCTGTACCATCGAGTCCCCTGAAAAACATACCAACACAGTTTGAGCATGCACATTTTCACTTAAGTCAAATAAACTATACCAAGGCAATCTACTAACACACCTTGTAGTTTCAACTTAAGGGTGCACGCAGGTATAATGCTTGTTCTGAGGTGTCATATTTTTTGGATAAACCACAGAAATCTGGGACTAGATAATATGGAACATGTTTTTTTATTATCATTTGGAAATTTGTCTGGTGAGGAGGTGGTATTATTGTATATATTAGGAAAGCAAATGAGATGGCATAAATGACTTATGAGAAGAAAGTAACCTTAATATGTTTTATAAAACTGCAGCTTACCACTGCAGTTGTTTTAGTGCAGTGGGATTTCAGAAGATGAGATCTGTGCAACACTAATGAGGACGAAGACCTGAAGAGTATAGCAATCATTAAAAAAGTTATTTATCTTTTCACAATTTCAATACTAGCTCTTGACATATTTTCATTATAATACAAAACACAACACCTCCATCAGATTAAAGGAACTGTAATACCTATTATGTAACAAGGATTAGCTGGGTCTTTCCTAATATGTAGCTTAATAATGCTTAAGAAAAATAGCGAGTGTTTTGGAATGGAAATGTAGCATTGCTGAATGTTATGTCTCTCTAGTTCAATTTCATGAGAAACTCTGACAAAGCAGCTACTCTGGCAGCATATAATTTATTTGAATAAGCAGGTTCACATTTTAAGTACTTTTCAACACAACACATTTGGTTACAGATATTTTATAGATATATTACAGTTATCTCTTTACAGGTGGTCAAGTGTGAATTGGATGAGGCTGAAAATTGCTGAACACATCTAGACAAGTTGCAATTCACTGATTCCTTTTCCTCATAGGAAATTACTACCAGCACTGTTTTCTTACAGTACTGAAAGTGATTCACTCTTTTTTGTGACTTTTCTATTTTTCCATATGGCTGTATGACCATTGAACTGGATGCAAGTAATTGGGGTGTGGACTGTACAGGCAGGATTTCCCCTACAAAATACACTTCTTTTAGCTTTTTCATTAGGTTGGCGTTTCGGCTATTTATGTTCTTCCAGTTGAATCTTGAATGAAAAGTTAGTCAGAGCCTCTGCTGAAAATTGGCTTCGTTCCAAGTCGGACTTTACCAGTTAACAAATGTTAAGTAAATAAATGTACTATCAGCTATTGTAATACCTGACACTAGTTTACTTACATACAATAACCAGTTACAGTTAACACTTGAAACTAATTTACTTGCATAATGTAACCTATTACAGCTAGCAACTAACACTAGTTTACTTTCATACTAGAACCTGTTACAGCTAACACTTGATACTAGTTTACTTGGATACTACAGCCTTTTACGAGTAACACCTGACACTAGTTTCCTTCCATACTGTAACCTGTTACAGCTAACACTTGATACATGTTTACCTGTATATTGCAACCTATTACAGGTAACATCTAACACTAGTTTACTTCCACACTAGAACCTGTTACAGCTAACACTTGATACTAATTTACTTGGATACTACAGCCTTTTACGGGTAACACTTGACACTAGTTTCCTTCCATACTGGAACCTGTTACATCTAACACTTGATACATGTTTACCTGTATATTACAACCTATTACAGGTTACATCTAACACTAGTTTACTTCCATACTAGAACTTGTTACAGCTAGCACTTGATACTAATTTACTTGGCTACTGCACCTATTACAGGTAACACCTGACACTAGTTTCCTTCCATACTGGAACCTGTTACAGCTAACACTTGATACTAGTTTACCTGTATATTACAACCTATTACAGGTAACATCTAATACTAGTTTACTTCCATACTAGAAACTGTTAGGGCTAACACCTGGTTCTAGTTTACCTACATACTAGAACATATTACAGCTGAAACCAGACACTAGTTTACTTACTTAGTAGACTAGAACCTATTGTAGCTAACACCTGACACTAGTTTGCTTACATACTAGAAGCTGTTATAGACAGTGGTTGACACTAGTTTACTAAAGTGTAAATCACAATATGGTAGTTACTGGAAGGACTGAAGCACAAATTTTAATGAACTCTCAGCTTCAATTGTGCATTCTCAGTAGTAAGATGGGAAAGCATTAGTTGTAATTGAGCAGAACATTCTGTGATCATAAATAGAATGGCAGAAACATGTATGTAACTGCATGACATTTCTGTGTTATGTGCTTAGCACTTTCTAGGAGCTGTGCAAAAATTGGAAATTCATAGTACATCAATTTCCGTGAATGTAACTGCAATAATAATACACATCAGAGACAATTCTCCCACACTGCAGTTGGCAAGTACCAGACAACATAATCAAACACTGGTTATTTTCAGAAAGTCTCTGAAGTTTAGACATACTTTCCTTTCAGGATTTAGCCTGAATTAGGTAACATATAATGTATATATTAACCTGAAAATGTTATTATCTTAGCCTGTACATCGAATAGTTTAATAAACATTAAACCATGAACTGCAGTAAACGTTGCACTAAAGATGATCAAGATTTCCAAAAAAAAAACCTATCCTGAATGAAATGCATTTACCTTGTGTGGGCTGGGGTACCATTTATTTTTATATAGTTTTAGAAAGCTGTGACTTGTTAAGGTTTTCAAAAATTTGCATTTTGTATTTCAAACATCCATCACATAATAATCAGAGAAAATTTTAATAAATAAACAAATCAGCAGTAATCTGTAAGTGACACACTGGGAATTCCAAAGTCTATAAAAGGTAAGAACTGATCCATATCAGAAATTTCTTGAATTTGTATTAGTACAGAGTTTATGGAAGCACATAGCTTAGAGGACAGAATTTTTACCTACTAAAATGTAAAAATGGTCTGTCATGATGACAGAGCAAACCCTAAAGTTGTACTGAACGGTGAAATAGGTAGTCTTTAACTATGCTGACACCTCAAGGCTGATTTTCAGTTAAATCATTTGGGAAATAAGGATGGGGTGTCCGACCAATTCAAATACCCTAGTACATTCAATTAAATGAACCCAAAAGAGGTTACCTGTTCATGTTAAGCAGAATTTCACAGATCAAGGTCCAAACAGCAGTCATAGCACTATGTTGTTGTTGTTGTTGTTTGTCTTTCAGCTTTTCCCAGTAAGGGGTCGCCACAGCGGAACTCCGGTCCGCTAATGATTGGCAGTAGATTTTTACGAAATGCCAAGGTGCCAGCTCGATGCCCAACCTTCAATGAAGGCACACCCATTTACCACGCATGTCTTTCCAACGCTACCCAACCACGTGGAGGACATGCAGACTCCACACAGAAGGATCACCCAGGCTCAGCTGAGAATCGAACGGGAGAACCTCTTGCTGTGAGTTAACAATGCTACCACCGTACCACAGCGGCATCCTACAGTCATACTGGCCAAATACCATGGTCGACGTCCATGGTGTTTGTGGGAGACACTGTGGTGCTGTTGTAGATATTATGAGAGTTGTTGTTATACAATTTTATCAACATTTTTACAGTGCCGGCAAAACTGAAACTGGTCAGAAGTGGAAAGTATTAGGGAGGTACTGGTTGGTTTGGGTTGCTTATGAAGAGGTCTGATTAGAGAAGATTTCCAAACAGTGGACATTTGACTTGAGGTAAGGGAAAGGTTGTAAATGTACAGAAGTTTAAGGATAAAGTCTCTATAATGGTAGATGAACCATGGAGCCAGGTCATCAGGCCTGGTGGGGGAGTCTAGAGGGATTTGTTTTAGAAGGTGTTCAGTTTCTTTTTTTATTTGTTTGAAGTAGAAGGGTGGGATATATAGGGGAAGGAGGATGCTGTGGGTGGACTGGGAGTGGATGGGACTAAGGGGAAGTTACTGAAGTCAAGGAGAAAGTCTGATGCATAGCAGTACCTTTGGTTACGCTGTGTGGTACTTTGGGTACTCTTATTCTTAATTACTTTACAACCTGTAAGAAAGTTGACCTCAGGCCAGATGTATTCAAGAGAGCAGAAAAGTAAAAGTTGTTTGGTTTTGAGGGATTTGATTTTATGTCACCTGATAGCTTGTGTTTTTTCCAAGTTCCAGTGTGAGGTGAAATACCAACAACTGTTTACAGGAAGGTTCTGTTTCCTTTTTGTCATGCTTTGTCATGTAGCTTTGGCAGGTATTTCAATGCTTTGGTAAGCCTGCCATTTTGTTTGGGTTTGAGAAGTTTTGTGATATTTGGTAAGATGGTGTTTTGTGGAGAATGTTAGTGACCAGTCTAAGGAAGTGAGATGTGGTTTGAGTATGAAGATGTTACTTTGTTATTTTAAGCATAAAAGCTATTCATCTGTGGTGTTTAAAATGACAGTTGCTAATACTGAAGGTGGTGGGGTAGTGGTCACTAAATGTGGCATTGTGTATGAGAATGTCCACAATATTGGAAGAAGACTTGGTTACTATTAGGTAAAGGAGAGATTGATGATTTGATTTGGGCATGTCCCTTCATGGACTAGTTGTATGAAATCAAGATCAGCCAGAAATTCTATGATGTCATTAGTTTTTTGGCCTAGCAGATTAACACTGAAGTTGCTTTGGATGACTGTGCTTTTATGTCTGGGAATGTTGGATAAGGTGCTCAGCATGACAGATAAGAATGCTTTGACAGAGGTAGGTGGTGGGAGGTAGGCAATGGCAACAAAAAGGGGGTCGTTACTGTAAAATTCTGAATAAGAATTAGCATTTGCATGGGAAGTGGTGGTTGTGCTAAGGTTAGGCCTCTTTCACCTGGTCTTGCATCAAAGAAGTGCTTGTAACCAGGAAGTATTGTACAATGGAGTGTTCAGTTCTGAGCCAGGATTCTGTGATGGCAATCAGATCCAGTGAGTGTGTACTGAAGAAGCTACTTGTTTAGCTTAGTAAAAAAGTTCTCACTTGCCTTTTCTTTCAGGAGAGTGGCCCTTCCTTAACAGCCTCGATCTTTACTTTCTGATGGTTCACAAAAGTTGTCGTACCACGCAACTCAAAAAACAACATCTTTTTTCCTTAAAATGAATTCTTGGAATTATTGTTTCTTAGGTTTTGAAAGAATGTCATCCACCACTTTCAGTGAGGATAACATCATTTTTTCTTACTTGTTATTCCTGATCTCAGGAATTGCCATACTCATTTGTTTTTCCTTCCAGAGCTTTAAGACATTTATGTGGTAGATTTGTTCTCCCCAACACTTCCCCAGTTGTCTTACCTTATATTCCATCTCATTTATGCATTTAACTACTTCAAGGAGACATCATCACATGTAGGGACCAGAAATAAAAATGTCTCCCACTGAAAATCCATTATTATGGACAATTCTCTTATGGACTGTTTGTTGGCTAGCTAGTACACTGTCCATATACTTCCATGAGTTGGCATTATCACCTTTATTCTTCCCTGTAAGTTGGTGTAATGCCCTAAACACTCTTAAAAACATCCCATCCTTATTTAATTACATCTAATAGCCTTCTGGGGCATCTAACATACAAAAGTAAGAAGGGGCTAAATCTTGTAGACATTTGGAGGCATCTCTCAGACTGAAATTGTTAAACAGGGCAATAGTTAGTCTCAGTTTTTCCAGTTGTTTTCATTGACCTCACAACTTAGATTGCAGAATCCTATTAGATCATTCTGCCATACCATCTGTTTAGAGGTGATAGAATAATATTTACAGCTGTTTCACCTCAAAACTTTGACAGAGGTGCTACATAGTTTTGGTCATAAAAGGTGTGGACTGAGTCAGTTAGGGAGTCCTTTGGTAGACCCACCCAGGAAAACAGCAATAGCAGTTTTCTTGCATTTGCTTGAGAATTATCTTTCCCAAAGGGGATTGCCTCAGGAAACCTGTTAGCATAGTCCACCACTACCAGAATATATCAATGTCCATTGCTGGACCTAACTAAGTGCCTCACAATATCCATAGCAATTCTTCTGAATGGAACTTCAGTTACAGACACTGGAATTAGGAAATTCCTGAAACCTAGCTAGGGGTTGTTCTTTGACACTTGGAACAATATGTGCAACACTTCTTAAATTCCTTTAGGATACCTTGCCTACAAAACACTGACAAGGGCCCCTCGCAGTAGTTTTATCCATGCCCAAATGGCCCCCAACACATAACTAAGGGTATTTCCATGACCACTCACCCAAAACATTTGGGGACTAACAGCTGCCATATAATCTCTTCTCTCTCCTTTACTGCCCTATTAAGCAGGCCATTTTTACATTTCAAAATCAGAATAGAAATGGGAATAGGAAGGTGAATATGCAGCAGGTTCTCTCTAGCATGACTCATCATTTCTTCCACTCACTCAGCACCCTTGGAGCTTAGCTGACCTATTCATATTCCAGACAAACTGAACCTCTTCCTCCTCTGTGTCTGAGATGGTAAGAAAGCTCTGCTTCCTCTCCTGCTGAGGCAGGTACAGGAAGCTCTGTGTCCTGTTTCTCTCCAAGGTAGGGTAGCTTACTTCAGTGCTCTAAAGGATTCTTGGTGGACTCTCCCTGGGTGTCTACTTAATCTTTTAACCTATTATGTAGTCTCATTCCAGGACTGTTTTCTTGGAACTTTGTCTCCTTCTTGCATGCCTGCCACCCCTTTCCTTTAGTGGAAATTCTGCGCTGCAGGGGCATAAGTTTCCCCTTCTGTAGACAAGCTTATTCGTACTTTGGTTTTCAGGATACCTCTTCTCCTATTCTGGATTACATAGATCTGGCTGCATATATCTGTAGGCAAGTGGGCATGTCTTTATCTTGCAAACTGGAGAACTGCCTTGGTTTTATTTCTGTAACAGGCTGTACTAACTTCCATAGAATTTTCATCTCCCCACTGTTTCCATAAGTCTGTAAAGAATGTGAAGTCCTTCCCAATAATTATATCATAAGTTAGACAGTGGACCACTGCTATTGGATGCAGGACATTCCTAATCTGGGTAACTGGATAATTCCTTCTCTGACCATAGATGCAAATTACTTCACTGGACTTCAGTGAATAGGATTTCATCCTACAGGTATACTGTTTTTTTCAGTAAAGTACTCATACTGTCACTGTCCAGTAAAGTACTCATACTGTCACTGCCCAGTAAAGTACTCATACCGTCGCTGTCCAGTAGCCCCTGTAGTTCTTGCACATCATTTCTATCTAGCATTTCGTTAGTTTTGCAGTAGTGCAGTAACAGAATGCAGTGCTGACATGCCTGGTCATACCTCGGTCACATTCCAGAGCCTCTTGATCCTGTCCCAGTTCTTTAATTGTTTGTTTGGGAGTTTCTGTTCTGTTTCCCCACAACAGCGTTTACCAATGTACCCATGCTTATCACATTTTAAGTATAAAACAGACAAAATGGCCCCACTTCTTTACTGACATTTTTATCTGATACTTTAGTAGGTGAGCCCTTATCATGTTACACAACTCGGTATCCCATCTACTGAAGTTAGAAAGGTTTCAGCACTTCTGCATCCACTTCACACATCCAGGCCTTAATGAGTGCAATTAAGGATTCCCTGAGTTTCTCCACAATAAGTATTTCCATCATTATATCCAGAACTTTACAATATGCTTTTGTTCAAACAGTTTTGCTTTTACTGTTTTGTCCCCAGAAAAAGTCCAGTCATGCAAACTGAGGACTTCATTCCTGGAGGTGATTCTCAACTTTGCTAACAGACTTTTCCTATTTTATTAAAATCACTGCAGTTCAAACTAAGCATGTCTACGTAAGTATGAAGAGGTTCCCCCATGAGATGAGTGCCAAAATATGAGCACAGTTGGAATGATCCAAGACATCCTGGTTGGCTACTCTGTCAAACATTAAACACAGGTGTCAAGATCTTCTGTGCTACTAAGAAGCTTGATCAGAGGAGGAGACTTTGGTTGTGCCATTGATTTGGCTACCATTACCACTATCACTACCGCTACCACTACCACTATCACTACCATTACCAGTAGACTTACCAGTACATCTACCACTACTGCTTCCAGTAACACTACAACTACACTACCACTACTGCTACCAGTACCACTACCACTATCACTACCACTGCCAAGGTCACTACCACTACCACTAATGCTACCAGTACCAATACTACTGTCACTGCCACTACCGCTACCAGTACTACTACCACTACCACTACCATAACTACTGTCACTACCGCTACCAGTACCACTACCACTATTGCTACCACTACCACTACTGCTTCCAGTACTGTTACAACTACCACTACCAGTACCACTACCACTTCCACTACCATTCCCCCTGGAGCAGTAGTAGCTATTCCACTGAAGTCATCACATAGACCTACAGCTTTTCCACTTGGACAGTAATACATCTATGGATGATAGACTTGCCCTAGGAACCCCACAGCAGCAGTGGCACATTTGAACATCAGGAAAACTAAAGAAGGAATAACTTATCCTCACTCTTTAGTAGTAGCAGGTAAAATCATAACTTTGGGGTTTATATGTGAAATGTCATTTGCCAACTACATATATCAGATGCAATGTTTTGAGCAACAGAGCCAGTGAGGCTTTCTTTGAAGCAGTATTTTTTATTACTGAAACATAAAAATAGAATGAGTTGACCATAGACTAGAGCTAAAAGTTGTAGCAACAGGTGAAATAACATAATGGTTCAATTTTTCAATAAAGCAAGCATTTCACCCTATCAGCTGCTATAGCAATAATGTTCATTTTTGGTGCAAAATGCAGACTTCACATCTAACAATTTCAAATACACCTTCAAATTTAGAAATGCTCAAGAAATAAAGATCGTTACCACGGTCATCAAATTAAGCAGTTCAGAGTCTCTTCCACTTGTGAATCCTTTACCACTGGCAGATACAATTTCCAGGACAACCATCTTGGAGATGACTCCTGTAGCCTTAGTTTGTCACTTCTTTCACAAATCTATTCCAGATTTCTCCAAGTTCTTGTTCCAGCAAATTCTGTCATATTGACTTTATCATGACCTTTAGAAGGAACAGGTGTTCATCTAAACTCATTTACCTAGGCTTTAGCTAACTCATTTCAAAAAGACCAGACCCTATTTCCTTACTGTCTCTGCATTCCTTCATATATTAGCTTTATTCCCCCTACCAGATATGGCACTTACTTCATTGTTAGCACTGGCTTTCCCTTCCTATCATTCTCATGTATCCTAACCACGATAGAGCAAAGTTATGTTATATACACACCCACACACACACACACACACACGTATATATATATGTATATATAGATATGTATATATATATATATATATATATATATATATATATATAGATATATATATATATATATATATATATATATATATATATATGTATGTATATATATAAATATTTACTGTATGTGGTTATATGGGTTCACTACATAATCTTGAAATTTTGAAATATCAAATTTCAAAATCTCGAGACCATATAGCTGATACCCCTAAATACTGAAAGACCAGAAGCGCGACTTTCAAAATCCCAAAATTTGGAGATGTTGAAGTAGCGCTTCTGGTGTTGCGGTATGTAAATGGATAGGTGGAAGGTCAGGTAAGTATCTATGTTTAAGTGTGTTGGTTAGGGGCTTCGGTGTGTGTGTTGCGACTGTGATGTGTGTGCGCGAGGAGAATGTAGGTGTTTAGTGGTGTTTCTGTGTGTTTGTCTGTGTAGTGCGACCTTGGAGTTAGAATATTTAAGTAGGGGGGTGTGGGGGTGCAGGGGGTTTGCCCCCCCCTGCTTGTATGTAGTGTAGGTTTGTGTGTTTGTGTTTTGGGCGATGGTGTGTGTATGTGTGCGGTGTATGTTTAGTGTAGTATTCGGGATTTGAAATTCACTCTTCTGGTCTTTTGGTATTTAGGGGTTTCAGCTATATGGTCTCAAGATTTTGAAATTCGATATTTCAAAATGTTGAGATTATGTAGTGAACCCGGTTATATACATATATATACATATGCATGTATCCATGTAATTAGTTTGTTTTGCCTAATGTTTGCTCTCACTCTTTCATTTTTTTTTACTTTTGTGAATTCCCCATTGAAGTATTGCACATTGTTTATACTTTTAACCAATGGTATAATGTTATCAAGTTCAATTCATTTTCTTTGTTATTGTGCTGAGTTTGTACACCTAGGCCGAGTCTGAAAACAGTCCCTTGGGATCAGTGCTCTTTCCCAGTTAATAAAATCAAATAAATAAATGCCTCCCTCACTCCCTGGTAATATGCACATAATTTTTATCAGTCAACATCTCCATAAACATGAATTCTGCTTATACTGTACTTGGTAATAAATGATTCACCCCTTCCTTCTTACACTTAATTTTTGACCTTTTATTATTCACCATTTCTGCCACTCTTGTTTAATTTTCTTTATATATTGCCCTTTTTTTCTGTATAATATTCTAAATCACCTGCATCCATTAAGTCATGGAAACCACGTCCCACATTTTCTTTTTCTGAGTAATATATATCCCATTTCAACTTCTTTTTATAAGCTTCCACCACATAACTCAGTTCTTATACACTTGCCATGCACTCAATGGATAACAACACAACTTTTTAAAGCACGTATTAACATCGACTTTTTTTTGTAAATAAAGCATCAATTCTCTCATTTACTTTGCCTATTTTCATACTTCCTTCTCCTTTCCCCAATTGCATATAAATTACTTGATGGTCAGAATGCTCAACATAAGTCTTAGTGTTATAACAGACACTGACTTTTACTAAAGCATTTGTCTTTTTTTTTTCATTTTTCACAGTAGGGTTGGTGAAGCAGGAAAGACTTTACTTCCTTTGCAGCTACTTTAGAACTGTGGCCTCTAGGATTATTAGAATACTGTAACATGGCAGCTGGTATGACCATTGTATGGATAGTCTGTGTGCATGTGTGTGTGTGTGTGTGTGTGTGTGTGTGTGTGTGTGTGTGTGTGTGTGTGTGTGTGTGTGTGTGTGTGTGTGTGTGTGTGTGTGTGTGTGTGTGTGTGTGTGCACATATGTTTGTACACGTGTGTACATTTTTCTGCTATTTTTCTTTTATACCTTGCTAATAAAGTTACTTAGTCCTTAAGTGTAACACTATTGAATTCAAATACATTTTATATATTCATCTGTATCTAGCTCCATCAGATTTGCTCCTTCCAGATTTATGTTCTGATCAACCTAAAAACTATTATAGGTCAGACAACACATTACTGTGATAGATATATTATCAGTACAATAATGCTTCAGTTCTGGCTGGTATCTTGTGCTGTTTCCTATGATTATGATCAGAGACATATGTTGATTCTACAAAATGGTTTAAATCTTATGGCAAATTCCAGCCTTAGCTGGATCATTTTGTAATTTCAAGCGTCTGAGTTGTCAAACATTTTACATACTGTACTGAGCTATACTTTTATATAAAGTGCTAGGAATTTGTTCTTCAACTCTGTTTCGATAAATTTTGTTACTTTCTGGAAGAAAAATGCAAAATATTTTCCATGTTTACATTAATAATACAAACATGGAATGTGATATTCTCATGTTGGGATGGTGTATGCAAGTGGTGGGTGTGACGTCCATCCTCTGGGCCAGAGATCCAGAAGCCTCAGTCCTCACCACTGACACTGGTGGGGAATGTTCACTGTGAGAAAAATAGACACACAGTATTTTCAGATCCAGCTCTTTGCACCAAGTACAATTTCCTTTAAGAACACACAGTGAACACACATGCCAATCCTGGGGCTGGGCTCTCTCTCTCCAGGCCCCAAATAAGACTCCCCACTGACCACTATAGAACTGAGTCCTTAGCTGGGTATTCCAAGCCAAATCCTCCACCACCTTGTCTATGAAGTTGGTGCACTCCATGTCCCTGTTCAAAGTATCTGTCACACACACTCTCTCTTGGCAGAGTTGGATTTTCACACACAAACACCTGGGAAAGGCTGGCACAGCTTACCTGCTCTGATAGCTCCACCCAGACTATGAGGTTGATTTACTGCCACCAGAACACCCAAAGTCATCTACTTTAAAGCTCTTACCTGGGTACCCAATTACACTTATTAAAATTAATACTTATACAAACAGTAGTGTTTAACCAGGCAGCAATACTTTCAAGTACGTAGAGCCACAGTGTCAGTAAACAAATTCAAGTACTCTCAAAGGTTAAATATTTTCTAAAAGACCAGCCACAATGAAAGGTTTAGATATATTTAATAATAAATAATAAAAACATGAAAATACTGAATATCTACTTAAAGTAAACAGCAGAGTTTTTGCCACAGGAAATATAAAAAAAATCTAGCTGGAAAGACTCAGATACAGAAAAAAAACAATGTTTAGCTAATCTAGTATTGAGCTACAGAATGACATCACATCTGGTCACCTGGCTCAGTGGTTCCCACCCTACCCCCTTACTAGAAAGTGAGCCAAGATCTGGCACTGATGTGTCATAATGCACACATAAAACTTTAGCTAAGGTTTTTTCAGCATCTAAAAACTGTAAAACAATTCCAACACTTCCACCCTTCCTGTGGAAACTAACAAACTATTCTCTGTCAACATTCAGACCTGTGAGATAAAATATTTATGGACTAAACCAAGTAATTTAATTTCAGGCTATTTTTCTTAAGGTTAGCTGAGCTGAGTTTAACCCCTTCCTTTCCCGTATCCTCTGTTAAATATATATACATTTCATCAGTTACAGCAATACAGTATGACATAGGTGTATATTTCCTTTCTGTCCAGCAGGACCAACTGTTGATACATTTTTAACACAAGCAACTTTACAAATACATTTTAACACACACATCTGTACAAATCAGTTTGATATTCAAATGACATATAATTTGTTACAAAACTCCAGCTAGCTATGTTGGCATATGTTACACATGCATTGCACTACTCTCTCTCTAACACAGCTGGCACTGCCTCATATCATCACATCTCTCCCACCTTTGAAGACTCAAGATAGTTTTTCAAGTGACCCTGGAGAAATGTTGCTTGAGATAAATGAGCCTGTCTGAGAACACATTAACCCATACCCTGTTTTGAGACCCTATCTGCATTGGCATTGCTGACCCTACTGTGGTGCTACACTGTAATATCATATGCCTGCAACCCTAGGCTCCACCTTAATAACTTGGCATTTTGCTGGCTGGCTCAATGTAGCTATGTTAAGGGATTGTGGTCTGTAACCACAGTGAATCTGCTTCCATATAGATAGGGCTGAAGTTTTTGCAAATACCCATACTATGGCTAGACATTCTTTTTCTACAGTTGTATAACATTCCTCCCTGGGTTGGAGTCTGTGGCTGAGATATACAACAGGGTGATCTTCTCTCTATGAGGAAACTGACTGAGTACAGTCCCACCCCATGGTTTGAAGAATCCACCTGCACAAGAAATTATTTGCTGTAATCTGGACTGGCTAGCACAGGGGGTCCTCCCAAAGCCGCTTTAAGGTTTTGGAATGCCTGCTTGCAGGCTGAGGTCCACACAGTCTTATTCAGCCTGTTTTTCTGCATCAAGTCTGTGAGGAGAGCAGCTATTGTAATGTAATTTGGAACAAACTTTCTATAGTACCCTGCTGTCCATAACAATGCCCTCACCTCCTTTTTGGTAATGGGGCAGGCCATGCCTGAATAGCTTCTACTTTAGCAGATTCTGGCCTGATCTTATCACTCCCCACTATATGTCCCAGGTAGAAGACCTCTGCCTTACCCACCTGACACTTACTGGGCTTAATTGTTAACCCTGCCCTTTGCAGTCTGCCCAGGACCTCCCTGACATTCTGAACATGCTATTACCAGGAATGGCCGTAGATGCCAATATCATCCAGGTAAGCAAGGGCATAGTCTCCTGATCATGCTAGGATAATGATATACTGGCCTCTGGAAGATTGCTGGGGAATTTTTCATCCCAAGGGGTATCTTCATGAACTTGCAAAATCTGAAAGGAGTCACAAAGGCTGATATCTGCATAGGGACGGGAGTCAATGGCACCTGCTTGTAACCTTTGGTCAGATCAATAGTGGTCAGATACTTAGCCCCACTCAGCTGCTCTAAGGCTTCATATATCCTAGGCATGGGGCAAACATCTGACTTTGTGTGATTGTTTAGTTTTCTATAGTCCATACAGAACCTGGGGCTGCCATCCTTCTTCGGTACCAGCACCTCTGGGAAGGCCCAGGGACTGCTAGACTCCTGGATTACTCCCAGTTCCAACATTTCCTTTATCTCCTCCCTCATAGTCTGTCTGACTCATTCAGGCATCCTGTAAGGGGCCTACTTGATAATTCTTTGGGGTCCTGTATCCACATGATGCTTCCCCAGGTGGGTGCACTCAGGTTTCCCAGTGAACATGTCCCCAAACTTGTGCAGCACTGCTCTGATTTCTTGAATCTGGGTAGGGGATAGCTGCTGGGGAATTGCTACCCCTTCCACTGAGGTGTCAGTCCGAGCCTCACTGAGGAGATCAGTCACCAGATCCCCCTCAGACTCCTCCTGCC
The DNA here is from genome assembly GCF_019279795.1 of Protopterus annectens. Lineage (NCBI taxonomy): Eukaryota > Metazoa > Chordata > Ceratodontiformes > Protopteridae > Protopterus > Protopterus annectens. Next base: position 143,573,179 of record NC_056734.1, on the reverse strand, counting down.
ACCCACTGCAAATACTCAGCACATGGGCCTCCTTATCATGGTAAGGCTTCATCGTGTTAAGATGGTACAGTTTGTGTCTCTGCCTCCTGCCTAGCAGTTTTACCATGTAGTTAACATCATTGACCTTTCTTACCATTTTGAAGGGTCCTTCCTAAGCTGCCTGCAGCTTATTGTGTCTGACAGAAATGAGCCCCATAACCTGCTGTCTCACAGCATACTCTTGGGCTTGAGACTTCCTGTCATACCAGACCATTTTTCTACTGTTGGGCTCCTGAAAGGTTCTCCTGGGCCAAGCCTATGAGCTCTCTAAGAATTGTCCTGAGGTTTAGGACATATGCCACAACAAGCTGCTTGTAGGATTCACACTCACTCTTCTCATTCATCATGAATCAAATCCAAAGACCCCCTCACCCTCTGCCCATACAACAACTCAAACAGTGATAAACCTGTGGATTCCTGAAGTACGTCTTTGCATGCAATAGCAGATGGGGCAAATATATGTCCCACTTTCTCTTAAACTGGTCTGGAAATGCCCTTAACATGGTATTCAATGTAGATTTAAACCTCTCCACAAGACCATTAGTCTGGCAGTGGTAGGAGGTAGTCTTTAGGTGCTTCACCCCATAGCGCTCCTCATAGACAAGCAGGCAGGTCTGACATGAAATTGGCACCTCTGTCAGTCAGTATTTCTCAGGAAACCTACCCTTCTGAAAAGATCTAGCAAAGCATTTGCCACCTTCTCTGCCTCGAAGAAGGACAGAGCCATCTGACTCTGTGGTTCCCACACTACCCCCTCACTAGAAACTGACCCAGGATCTGGCACTGATGTGTCAGAATACACACATAGAACTTTAACTAAGGTTTATTAACTTTACAAATACATTTTAACACAACATCTGTACAAATCAGTTTAATATTCAAATGACATATGATTCTTTACAAAACTCCGGCTAGCTATGCTGGCATATGTTACACATGCACTGCCCTACTCTCTCTGGCACAGCTGGAACTACCTCACATCATCACAGTGGGTATAAAAACATACAATAAAACATGGTGGATAATTCTAGGATACAACAGGTTTTTTTTATAATTATGACTGTAAGCTATATTTCATAACCATTAATTTTACAAAACTTATGTGACCTGCACATGTATAAATGATGCCATTTCATACAGACCATTAAGGCACACAATGCTGCCACTCATACTGACTTGCTTGGATTTTAAAGATTTAATTTGTTTTGTAATGTTTTGAAAATATATGCATAATATGAATAGGTTCTATAATATTACAAAACAGCGGTATGCTATCCCTTCTCATTATAAATCACAGGAAAGGTCTCAAAAAGGTAAATAGTTTTTCCACAAATATCTTCGATCTATCTTTCACACTTACTTAACAGTAACACTGGTAACTTTTGGCAAATAAAATTTTGATTTTGTTTCATAAAACTTAAAAATAAAATCTGCACCTACAAACAGACTTTTCATACTAGCACGTGTGTAGTCCACTGTCAAAGAACAATGAGCTTCCATGTATTATATTATTCTAAACTACATAATTTATCTGGTATTGTTCCAAACCGTACAAGGTGTGTTTTCATTACATAACTTTGGAGAAAAGCCTCAGGAGATTTATAGTAGTTGAATCTTAAGATATTTTCTTAATTCTGTTTATTAATCATTCTATTTTGTACAGAATAATGTTTCTAGTTAATGCCAACAATGACTTGGACCATAAAACTTTACCAATATATTTAAAGTGTGGTAGCCATTTCACACCCCTAGTACACTATGCTGAGATAGTTGATTGTCTCTGCATATTAATACTGATGTTTGCAGTACTTAACTTTATGTCCAAGCACATAGTACTACTTTAGGAAAGACTCATGGCTGCCTCTCACATTATTTGCATTATAGCAGTGACAACCTACATATATTAGGTGTTGTGCTCAAAAATCTCTAAAAGGAGATCCTCTTTAGGGTTGGCAGAAGCTATTAGCATTTAGCAATTTGGCAGATAATAGCAACTTAAAATAAGGTATCTGTTTAGGACTACTTAATTCTGCACACAAATTGTGGTATTCTGGAGCAACTAACAGAGTGTGTGTGTGTATGGTGGCTAAGCACTTCTAGCTTTTGTAAATGCATCCCTAGTAAATATCTAAATACTTTGGGACATCTTTATTATAACTATACAAGATGTACTGCCATTGAATCTCCCAAATAAGGACAAGCAATTTCCAGTGGCTTGTACAATACCACAGTGGCTTAAAACACCAGTTTCTACTTAAGTAGAATGTGCAATTAGCAGCAATGGTTCTGACAGAATTGGAGCTCAGAACTTACCGGCTACCCTCCAGGGGCCTGTATCATGATGCTGTGTGGGTCAGTCAAAATGCTGTAGGATGGCATGAATACTGTTTGTCTACAGGAAATGAAGCTAAAGCAATAGTGCTCTCTCATCAATCAGCTCTGCTTTAGAGAATCACCAGTTGCTAGTATTTTCACAGTAGAGAAGAAGATCAACAATCTAATATGGATAGTAGACGAAACAATGTGGACACTTCCTCTTCTTTTATAATAAATCCTAAACCCTTTGTGCCCACTGAATGGTGCACAGCAACAGTTATCCCACTCCACAAAGGAGGAGCCACCACTGATCCTGGGAACTATAGACCTATTAGCCTGACAAGCCTGGTCTGCAAAGCCATGGAATGTATCATCATGGAACTCATAAACAAAGAAATTGGTAACCTCCAAACTCTGGATCCCACCCAGTTCGGGTTTGTGAAAGGCAGATCATGCCTCCTGAACCTGATCGACTTCTTTGAGGCAGTCACCAAAGCCGTAGATGTGGGTAATGTGGTTCACACAGCCTATCTTGACCTTGCCAAGGCTTTTGACACCATCTCCCATTCTGGAATTATAGCTAAACTCAATAAACTAGGCATAAATCCCTACATCACAAGATGGGTTGCCAACTGGCTCACTGACAGAACCCACACTGTAAAAGTTGCAGACTCCAAATCTGACCTCAAAGTGACAAGTAGAGTACCACAGGGTTCCGTCCTGGGACCGCTCCTGTTTGGTATCTACTTCTCTGAAGTACAGGCTAACACAGAAGGCTCTGGCTAACGAAGTTCACAGATGACTGCAAACTAGGAGCCATAGTCAAGTCCCCAAATGATGTGAACATCCTACAGAAGGGCCTCTCTGAGACAGATGCCTGGTGTCAGAGCCATGTCCTCAAGCTCAATGCCAAAAAGTGCAGTGTCATTCCCTTTGGTAAAAACTCTGTACCCATGAACTACCACATAGGCAGCAAATCTACTTAACACCGAATGCGTGATAAGAGACCTTGGGACCCAGGTGGAAAGTAGTCTCTCCTTTGATAGTCACATCACCACAGTAGTCAGGAAGTCCTTCTACGTGGCACACCTCATCATAAAAGGGTTCTCGTCCAGGAAAAAAGAGGTCATCGTTACCCTCTACTCATCACTCATTAGACCCATTATAGAGTACAACGCCCCTGTTGGAATGTACCTCACAAGACATCTGCAGCAGCTGGAAAGGCCACAGAAGTACCTCACAAAGAGGATTACTGGACTCAAACAAATGCCCTACACTGACCACCTCAAAAAACTCCAGCTTTACTCCGTACAGGGTTGCCAGATTTCCAGACCCCCAGGTAGGGACAAAAAAAAAAGAAGGTCTCTCACGGCAAGTGAAGACCAAAAAAAAAAAAAAAAAAAAAAAAGTCTCTGTTCCGCATTAAAGAACTGAGCTCACTCAGTAGCTCTGCATTAAACATGGAGCTTCTTGTGTTTAATGCATTGCAGTTCCGCATTCAACACAAGTAGCTCCGTGTTTAGCGATTTTTGATTGGCCTGTATACCGGCATATAGGCCAATCAAAAATCGCTAAACACGGAGCTTCTCATGTTTAATGCGGAACACAAGAAGCTCCATGTTTAGCAATTTTTGATTGGCCCGTATGCCAGGTATACGAGACAATCAAAAAAAGAAAAAACAAACAAAGCGGAGGCTGGCCGGGATTTAAACCGGCAGGGCGAGACTCGGGATCAGGCTGCTGATCTCGGGACAGTCCCGCCCAAATAGGGATGTCTGGCAACCCTGACTCCGTAGCATATCGCCTACTCAGAGGTGATCTCTGCCTAACATATAAAGCTATGTCAAACCCAGAGCTGTTGGACATGCTACACCTAAAGAAATCCCAATCCCTCCGAGCTACACGCTCTAGGGACCTAAACCTTGTCACCACAATGAACAAGACATGCTGGAGGGATAGATTCCCATCCCAGAGACTTCCCATACTCTGGAACAAACAGGCTACCCATCTATGTCAAGCAAAGTTCTTCATTAGCACTCTTCAAGAAAAATCTTGATGAGTGGATGGGAAATAGGAAATACACCCCGGGGATCACTTCTGTGTCTCTGCTCAACAGTGGCACAGGAAAATAATTTTCTTGGGTGGCGTAAGCCAGGGAACCTTGTTGGCTATGCTTGCGTAGGCCCTTGGGCCAATAGCCTAGTACCTACCTATGAACCTATAAATACAATACCAGTTTAGTGCTTTATTCCAGCAAGAACTTCATCAGAATTGAGACATGTAAAAATCATTCTGTAGGTTTGTACTAAAACATAATTCATGATAAAATTAACCAGTAGTGCACAGCTTGTAATTATACATTAAACTTGAAGCAGGCATATGGTTTCTGTCTTGGATTTTGTGGTGGAAGGTTTGAGGAAGGTAATTTAGAGAATTATTTGCAAGTCATAGAACTTCATTGGTAGTTAAGACTTTTTGCTAATAAACTCCCTGCTTTAAAAGAATATGTAAATAGTAAACATGTATTAAAAGCCAGGGGTGGGGGAGGAAGGATAAATTAAATTCCAACCCTACAAGGCATTTTGTGTTGAAGAGGATAAATGCTTGATGTATGCTGTACAAATCATTACAATTTCATAATGTTTGTTTCAATTTTTATGGTTAATTACATGTTTTATATTATTGGTTCATTTTTACCACATAACGTATGCCTTTTGAATATATGTACAGAATGGTTTCTAGACGCCTCAGTTCTGAGAAAGTCCTTGTAGGACAAAGTGCTAAACTGGGATTTTATACATTAGTAAAGTTGAGGCTGTATCCTTCATCAGGGTTTTTTTCCACAGTACTTTTATTAACAGTCTCTAGTGTAGTCATTGGAAGAATTTGTATGTGTATAAGAATACAGATAACTGAAACAAAAAGCATCCTATGTGTTATGCTTATGGACTGAGACATGGGAAAATATGCTTTATTCTGGAACAAAGACTGGCTTCACAGTTTGTAGCTTAATGCATCTGCCACAGAAGTGACATTATCCTATGTGATCACTCCAACTGCACTGCCTTACTGCACTCAATATCAGGCTAAGGTTTTAAGAACGTATTTGATCTGTCACACAAAGTTAGTTGTAGTTCACAATTAACTTGAGTATTCCTTCTTTACATGTCATAATACAAATAATGTATATGTTGTGAAAGATCATACTCACTTAGCCATGCGACAAACAAGTGTACATATGTAAACTATTTAGCTATATCAGTGTCAATGTGTAGTTTGTAAAATGACTAGAAGCATCTAAAGCCCATTCAGTGATCACGAGCATAAGAACTGTGGTTCTACTGTTTATATAGTTTGGAAAAGCTGAGGCACTTTGTCAGGTTGTGTACCATGTAGCATGCCATTCCTTTTACTTGCTCCAACTGTATATAAAGACATATTTTGGGCTGGAAGCTAATGATGTAATAGTATGAATCAGGAGGAAAGCAGGTCAGAGGAACAACTAAGGAAGATAAAGGTGATCTTGATAATGAAATAAATGATAATCCAAAACGCAGCAGGTGCTGGTGTAGGAAGGCCCAGGTCCAAATCCTTAAAACAATATACACCAACAAATAAAAGACACGAAATAAAAGTAGTGAAAGAAAACCTTCCACTAATCCACTCTTCGTTTCCACTAGACCAAAGTAAATCACCACGCTATCAGTAGCAATGTGGAGCAATAATTCTTTTAATAACAGTGAGCGCTTTCGCCATTCGGCTTCTTCAGACTGTATAACAATACAACAATTCAAACAGCTGCTTTTAAAACAATACTCATCCTCCTATTGGTTGAGTAAAAACGTCACATATACAATGAAAAGCAAGACCTACTTTCTCTTATAAAATACACTCTAAACAAAGTCCGTTACTGTCATGCTAGTACATAAACAGTTTCTGAAAAAACATAATATGCACTTCGTATTACATACTATAATATATTAGTGTGCTGAAGCTGATTTCACGTAAAACATCCATAACATAAACGGAACGTAAATGCAGTTCTAAAAGTCCCAAATAAGACATTTACTAAAAAGAACCCTCTCTAAGGACGACAACATTCTCTGCCGGCAGGTCATCCGGGCAGCATAAACACATAACACATTAAGCCTAGATCAATGCTAAGCGTTTGGTTTAAATAATTTACTTGATGTGATCCTCCTTGATACATACAGCGTACACACATTACATTACGCTTAGCACAATGCTAAGCGTACGTTTTAATATTACACTTACCGCTCAAGAATAAACGAGCAGTATCCTTGCAAAAACATCTAACCAAGTTCCATTCCTACTCTTCAAGCCTAACGTGGTGCGTCAACCAAATACACCACTCAGCATTCACGGGAACATCGTCAGCTAGCATTTAAAGGAGACGGTTGACAGAATGTACACGGTCAAATTCAGTAGCCTTGTTGATGTTTCAACTTAAAACATAGAGTGCAGGAAAGATAAAATTTAAAATTTAAAATATAGAATTAAAAATTCAAGATCCATTCCCTCTAATAAAAACCGAAGAAATGACTTAAAGTAGCAGAAGGTAAAAGTTGGGACAGAGGGAGTTTGGATAAAGTAAGCAAAAATCGGACTCCCCTCATCAAAGTCCGATTGCAGCTCAGGCAAGGCACACATATACACATTCTAATTTGCACTAAAAAAGAAGAAACTCCTGGCTATACAATTGCTTTGACGCCAGAAAGTGTGTGCACCTTCTGAAACGAATATGCACCTTACATACTGAATGTACACATATAATAAAGCGGGCTTTGGGGGACCCGCTATCCAGGGGATGCTAATACCTGGAAATATCGTGTAGGGGGTAGTTAATAAAGGTTACCACTACTAATAACACTCATTCTAAGTCCTAGAAAGAAATCTATAGGATAGGCATATTCTACATTAAAAAGGCAAAACTAAAACTAAACACAGAAGACTATTATAACATATGCACGAAAGGGAAGATTTTAGATATTACCAACTTAGTATATGGTATTAGAAAACATAATAACTGGTAGTAAAAAGGAAGATATTTTTACATTATTGTTACCACAACATGGGAATAATGAGGCACATATGAAGAGCAAGTAGATACAGAGCAACGATATCCATAAACAGAGGAGGGTAAGCAGGCATACAATTAGTGGCCAAAGAAACATAGGCAGAAACATACCATTGACATAATAAGTCAAATATTGTGTATGGAAAATGTGTTAAAGGATTTTCCCATACAATGAAATAAATATACCTATACTACAATTCTCAAGTATATCACATCAGGACAGGACTACTGACTAATGCCTTGGCAAAACACCATGAGGAAAGTGGGGTTACCCATACTTTTAAGTTTTTTGTCATTCAGAAGATAGGCAAGAGTAGGAGAGGAGGGGACATAATTAACTATACCCTTGAGAATGAAATGAAATGGATTATAAGGCTGAGGGCAGAGCATTATCCAGGCCTGAATGATAAAGTACAAGTTAGACCATTCCTTAGGAATAGGAAATTACATGTACCCAAGCAATAGTGGCAATATGTTAACTTTCCGCACTATATCCTTTTTGTAGTATAGGTATATTTATTTCATTGTATGGGAAAATCCTTTAACACATTTTCCATACACAATATTTGACTTATTATGTCAATGGTATGTTTCTGCCTATGTTTCTTTGGCCACTAATTGTATGCCTGCTTACCCTCCTCTGTTTATGGATATCGTTGCTCTGTATCTACTTGCTCTTCATATGTGCCTCATTATTTCCATGTTGTGGTAACAATAATGTAAAAATATCTTCCTTTTTACTACCAGTTATTATGTTTTCTAATACCATATACTAAGTTGGTAATATCTAAAATCTTCCCTTTCGTGCATATGTTATAATAGTCTTCTGTGTTTAGTTTTAGTTTTGCCTTTTCAATGTAGAATATGCCTATCCTATAGATTTCTTTCTAGGACTTAGAATGAGTGTTATTAGTAGTGGTAACCTTTATTAACTACCCCCTACACGATATTTCCAGGTATTAGCATCCTGGATAGCGGGTCCCCAAAGCCCGCTTTATTATATGTGTACATTCAGTATGTAAGGTGCATATTCGTTTCAGAAGGTGCACACTTTCTGGCCAAAGCAATTGTATAGCCAGGAGTTTCTTCTTTTTTAGTGCAAATTAGAATGTGTATATGTGTGCCTTGCCTGAGCTGCAATCGGACTTTGATGAGGGGAGTCCGATTTTTGCTTACTTTATCCAAACTCCCTCTGTCCCAACTTTTACCTTCTGCTACTTTAAGTCATTTCTTCGGTTTTTATTAGAGGGAATGGATCTTGAATTTTTAATTCTATATTTTAAATTTTAAATTTTATCTTTCCTGCACTCTATGTTTTAAGTTGAAACATCAACAAGGCTACTGAATTTGACCGTCTACATTCTGCCAACCGTCCCCTTTAAATGCTAGCTGACGATGTTCCCGTGAATGCTGAGTGGTGTATTTGGTTGACGCACCACGTTAGGCTTGAAGAGTAGGAATGGAACTTGGTTAGATGTTTTTGCAAGGATACTGCTCGCTTATTCTTGAGCGGTAAGTGTAATATTAAACGCGCTAGCATTGTGCTAAGCGTAATGTAATGTGTGTACGCTGTATGTATCAAGGAGGATCACATCAAGTAAATTATTTAAACCAAACGCTTAGCATTGATCTAGGCTTAATGTGTTATGTGTTTATGCTGCCCGGATGACCTGCCGGCAGAGAATGTTGTCGTCCTTAGAGAGGGTTCTTTTTAGTAAATGTCTTATTTGGGACTTTTAGAACTGCATTTACGCCCGCTTATGTTATGGATGTTTTACGTGAAATCAGCTTCAGCACACTAATATATTATAGTATGTAATAGTGCATATTATGTTTTTTCAGAAACTGTTTATGTACTAGCATGACAGTAACGGACTTTGTTTAGAGTGTATTTTATAAGAGAAAGTAGGTCTTGCTTTTCATTGTATATGTGACGTTTTTACTCAACCAATAGGAGGATGAGTATTGTTTTAAAAGCAGCTGTTTGAATTGTTGTATTGTTATACAGTCTGAAGAAGCCGAATGGCGAAAGCGCTCACTGTTATTAAAAGAATTATTGCTCCACATTGCTACTGATAGCGTGGTGATTTACTTTGGTCTAGTGGAAACGAAGAGTGGATTAGTGGAAGGTTTTCTTTCACTACTTTTATTTCGTGTCTTTTATTTGTTGGTGTATATTGTTTTAAGGATTTGGACCTGGGCCTTCCTACACCAGCACCTGCTGCGTTTTGGATTATCATTATTGACTTTGCTGGTGTATTCCCACAAATTCAGGTGTAATTTTTTGACTTCACCAATGAAATAAATGAAACTATATAATCTGAGTAAAAAATAAACAATGAAAGTGACTGAAATGAGAAAAAAAGAATATACATGTTTGACTTTTTTACTAAAAAGGGTGCCAGCTCATTCCTTAAGTATGAGCAAATTATAGAAGGAAATGTTTTTATTTCATTTTATTTGTTTTCCAGGGTAAAGCACAGATCTCCATGGACCTTTTTCACACTCAGCAGCCTGGGAGCAGTGTCTAGTTAAGTGACTTGCTCAGAGTCACACAGTTATCATGGCGGCTGAGGGAAACAAACCTTAGATTGAAAATGTTGAGTTGAATAGTGATATTAATGGCGAATAAGGCCAAGAATATATTTAAATTTTCATAGTGTATGAATGAAATTGCATTTCTACTTAGGATACCTAAAATAAGGCAATATCTAAATTGGTCCAGTCCAGTGCCATCCTTTATTGAGTAAATGCATTGCTTAATGAAAGGGCAGTGGAAATAGCTAAGTGCAGGTTTTCAAACCTTATAGGGTATATCTTACACTGATGGACATGTTTAGTGTTTGCACCATATGAAGAACAGGCTTGAAAATAAAATGTTTTTGAGACAAGCAGAGCCAAATTATGGACAAGACTGCTGGAGAGACAAACACCTACATCAGTGATGATGTATGGAATTGCAGTCATAAATGACCGAAAGGATGTAAATAGCATGCACATGTCCCAGCATATCCAGTGTAGTTTATTCCCACACTTATGAATATTAGCACTGTTTGCACAGAGATGCTAATGGTTCGATAATAGTTGTGAGCAAGGTGTACTCAGCATATCAAACAAAACTGTTATGTGAGTGCAGTGAAACATTCAATGCCTCATTAAATAAGCATCTCACCATGAAGGTTTCACTGCACTGACATAGCAATTTAAGTCAATAGCATCACTGTGCAAATATTTTTAATATTATACAAAATAATAGTGTTTGCATATTGCTAACTTTGGATGTATTTACCTTACCAAACATATTTAGCAGCATTTTTCTGTTACTCTTACTGCTTGCAAAAGCCTCCCAGACATGATACAATCTGTATTATTCATGGAAATATTTTACATTTATTTATGGAACTATGAAAATCATTTACATTTTCAGTTTTCCCACAATCACTTTTCAGTCACCCAAGCCCGTTATATGCCACAGTAATGATTTTACCATGTATATAAAAGATTATGCCAGCTTACATTCCATGAATAATGCAAAAATGGAGTGGGATTGTGTCATGTCTGGGGGCCCTTTGAAGCAGTTACAGTTATACAGAAATGATATTAAAATAAGTTGGCTAAGGTAAGTACATGCAGAGATATAATAGTTTGTTTGCAATACAAGTTATTAAAGTCAGCGATATTCAGATATAAATACTGATACCTTATTAGTGGTTCGTCTTGTATTAGAGGCAGGGTGGCATCTGCAAGCTGACATGATATGGTATGCATGCACATTGAAACCATGAAAGTTGTATATACAGTGAATGAGATATTGAAAAGTGTTAGAGAAAGGTTACAAAAATAAGAAATATTTTCAATAATTCCCTTAATAATGTGAAAAAGTATGAGACTGTCATGTTGGGAGGGCCTGTGCAAGCAGTGAATGTTACTAAAAATGTCTCTAAGCCGTACAGTCTAACATGAAGACAGACATTTATATAAATGTATTTTTGGCAAAGTAATATCTGTATGAATATTATAAAAGCTGCATGACTTATACGTAAAGTCTGCCATCTTATAGTCAACATTACGACACACACCTTTATCATCACTGCTAGCTGGTTTCTAACATGCACTTGGCTTACCTACAGGATGCCAAGTTCCTTCCCCCCAAGTTTCAGGTGCTTTACTTTCAAGATGCTAAAGATTAAAATTTGGAGGACATTGGAAATCGCTACCACTGCAGTTTCTATCTGTGCACAAGGCCACAAGTATTGATTCCACTTTTTTTGGAAATATCTCCTTTTATCATCTTTGAGTGGCTACACACACATACTTTGTGTGTGTGTGTCTGTGTGTGTGTGTGTGTGTGTGTGTGTGTGTGTGTGTGTGTGTGTGTGTGTGTGTGTGTGTGCATGTGTCTGTATGTGTGTGTGTGTGTGTGTGTGTGTGTGTGTGTGTGTATAAGGTCTGATGAAGGAAATTTTATTTGTGAAACCGCTCACCTTTTACCTGTATTAAGGTGCTGTGGATTTTTATCTCTGCTTGCTTCGTTCTGCCGTGTACTGCTGTGTACTGCCGTGTACTGTTTTGGTATTTGAATTTTACTCATTGACTTATTTGGCAGTCATTCCTTGGTGATGTTTGCTCTTTATTTTTGTATACACACACACCACACACACACACACACACACACACACACACACACACACACACACACACACACACACACACACACAGACACACCACACACACACACACATACACACTTGTGGCATTGGGTTTTCTACCACATTGGGGGTGCAGGTGAACTCCCCCCCCCCTGCAAGAAATGCTTACTATTTACGTTTTCTGCCCTTATGCATTTTGGACACTTTTGGTGATATGATTCATTGGCATTTAGTTATTTAAGGTGTCAGAGTGGAACATCTACAGTTTCATAGAACCATACTGTTATATTATACAGATGTTATATACATAATTTGAAAATGTTGTACAATACCCTAAAATAGCAGTATGATACAATCTCTTGTCATCCATCATTTAGGTTCATAGGTGTTTGCTAGGCTAATGACCACAAGGGCTTCTTTAAGCCTAGCCATACTTCCCAAATCTCTGACAAGTTCTGATACCCTTGATAAGTGTAAATATGGGCCTGGGAGATGAACCATTTACAAGTTACCTGTTTGCATCAGGGACATAGGTGCCAAACCAGGGATGAATTTCCAGTTTCCTATCCAGTTGTCCAAGTTGCACTTGAAATGGGTGGGGGACAAACTCTGCTTCACATGGATGGGGAGCCTTTTCCATAGACGGGGTAGTCTCTGGGATACATACCTATCTCTCCAGCAGGTCCTATTTATATCACAGGCAAGGTTTAAGTCTTTAGAATGGGTAACTCTGGTACTGTTTGTTTTGTGGATATGCAGGTGGTCCATCAAACTGGCGTCTGACAATGCCCTGTATGCCAGGCATAGATCTCCTCTCAAAACCATGTAGGAGGCAGAATACAGGGATAGGGCCTTGAGGCAGTTTGCATATGACATTTTACTTACACCCTGTATTCTTTTAGTGAGGAACCTCTGTAGACATTCCAGTTGTAGATTATGCCTGGTTAGGTACATACCAAAGGGGTCATTGTACTCAATGATAGGTCTGATGAATACTGACTACAGTGGAACAATGACTTCCTTGGACTTAGATACCATACCTTTTTTTATAAGTTGAGCAACATAGAGTGATTTCCTCACCACTGTAGACACGTGATGATCAAAGGCTAGATTACTATCTATGTGTGTCCCTGAGTCCCTGACTACTAGGTCAACTCTAAGAGGTGTGTTGTCAAAATGATAGTTACCAGGGATGGATAACTTCCCAAAGGGTACTATTATGCATTTCTTGCCATTTGGTTTTAGTCCATGGCTTCAATTGTTTATCTGTGTCAGCCCCTCCTGGAGAACATTTGTGTCAGTGTGAGATTCAATGACAGCTCCTAATTTGCAATTATCTGCAAATTTAGTTAGCCAGAGACCACTGACATTGGCCTTGACTTCTGAGAAGTAAATCCCAAAAAGGAGTGGTCCAAGGACTAATCTCTAAGGGACTCCACTTGTGACTTGCCTCTTTGTAGAGGTGGATTCCCCAATTCTAACTTCCTGGGTCCTGTCTGTGAGCCAGTTGGCTATCCACTGGATGACATACAGATTTGTACCTAACCTTTGAGTTTGTAAACAATGCCAATGTGGGGTATTGTGTCAAATGCCTTGGCCAGGTGAAGGTAGGCAGTGTAAATGATTTTGCCCTCATCCATTGCTTTGGTGACTTTCTCAAACAAGTCCACCATGTTGAGTAGGCATGATCTGCCCTTGACCAAGCCAAACTGGGCTGGGTCCAGTGTCTGGAGGTTTACTATATCTCTGTTGATCATCTCCATGATAATTCTTTCCATGCCTTTACATATAACACTAGTGAGACTTATGGATCAGTAGTTTCCAGGGTCTGCAGATGCCCCACCTTTGTGTAGAGGGATGACAGTTGCCTTTCTCCATTCATGAGGCACAAAGCTGGTTTGGAGGCTACAGTTAAATAGTAATTCCAGAGGCCCTGATAGGTTATGTTTCATGCTATTTAGAAGTCATCCTGGGATATTGTCTGGCCCCATTGATGCAGTGTTCTTGGTCTTAGAGAGAACATTAAGGACCTGTTCCCTAGTGATAGTATGGGGAGTTATATTTGATGATATTTCCTCAGGGAAGGTTGAGGGGGAGAGAGGAGTAAAGTTGTAGCTGAATTTATCAGCCAGGAGGTCTGCTATATCTTCTGGCTCAGTATAGGTGGCTCCATTTACAGTGAGCTCTGCACACAATTGTGTATTGCCTTTGAGGTTGCGGACATAGCTGAAAAATGCTTTGTGGTTGTCCTTGGCCTGGGAGTCCAAATTTACCTCAAATTTGGGTTTGGTAGATGTTATTTGTCCTCTGAGCTCTTTGTTTAGTTTGATGAGAGTGCCTTTATCGTGCTGGGTGATGCACCTCCTAATTTTTGCCATGATTTTCTTCCTCCTGTTATGCATCCAACTGATTTTGTGATTCCACCAGGGTGTTTTGTTTTTTGAGTTAGTTCTGTACTTCTTGTTGTTGGGTACAGCTCCCTCTATGCAGCTATTAACATGCGTGTACAGGGTTTCTGTGAACTGTTTTGCATAGATTCTCAGGTTTAAAGAGGCTTGAAATTCTGCCAGGTTCTCACTTAATAGCAGGAGGTTAGCCTTAGAATAGTTTCTGAAATTTCCTGGTTTAGCTGGGGGTCCAGGTTTTATTTTTACTTCAAAGGAGACCATTTTGTGGTCTGACCTTACCAGGAAAGGCATTACAGTGGGGGGGTGCAGCACTCTTCTATATTAGTGAGGACCAGATCCAGTATGGTTGCACCCCTAGTTGGTGTATTGACTATATGGTCAAAGGAATTTGTGTTTACAAAATCCAGGAATCTCTGTGCATGTATGTTTGATGTCATACAGAATTCCTAGTTAATAGTGGGCTAATTGAAGTCACCCATGAATATGGTATTGGGTTGGATGTTTAGTGTTTCTAATAAGATTAAATACATGGTATGGGTTTCCTGGGTCATAGAGGGGGACCTATAGCTTGCAAGGAAGTGGTATTGGATTTACCTATGGTGATTTGAACATGGAGCAGCTCAAGTATATTGTCCTGTTTGACCAGCCTTGAAGTATATTTATTTTTGATGTAAATAGAGACATCTCCATTTTTTGTCCCTGCCTGTGAAGTAGCTGGTCTAAATGTGTGGAAACCATTATAACCTTGCACGGTTGCTGTGCTGTCCATGGCTTTAAACCATGTATCAGAGACCGCACAGACATCAGCATTCCCTAGGGTAAAGTGGCATTTTTTGTTTAGCCTCCTAGCACTGGGCAGTAATACCTTTAGAGTTTCTTGGTTTTGATTTGCTATGACGGAAGTGCTTTCAGTTTGGCATTGCCTAAAAAAGGCACTATGGGGGAAGACAATGTTTTAGCTAATATTCAAACGCCTAGAGGGGAGAGGTGCAAACCATCCCTGGCAAAGCAGCGTGGTCTGTTGACCATTTCCTTCCATGCTGACAAATATTGCACCCCCTTAGAATGACACCAGAAACTAAGCCAATTATTAAAGTCAATAATTAAAACTTTTTAAGAGGTAAACACATTTCCTTGCTAATACCATGAGTCTATCATACACATTTACAGGGGCATAACTACCCTTTTGCTGAAAACACTGCAGTTTTAATCAAAATACATTTTTTTCATAATTCTGGAATATTAAATTACCAGCAGGCAGTCTTTGGATTGTACAATCAGAATAGAGCCCATCACATCTGTACAAACATTTCATTTTATCTAACTTACACCATTTTGAACGATACAAATAATATAAGGTAATATTTTAAATGCATTTTGAAGAAAACTTTTCATAAAGTAAGACATTCCCTAAAGCCAAAGACTTCAGGAAGTAAGGGGAAGTCCTGGTACTCATGACTCAAAGTAAAAATTAAATGTGCAAATTGTGAGTGCATTTGTACTTTTATCTTACTTAAGATTAAAATAAATCATTTGTATAGTTTTAACAATCTATAGTTTTGTAGAGAGTAGTACCAAATGAAAAAGGCAAATGTAGAAAATGGAAAATAATAGCTAAAAGATAAGAAAAACTGAAACAAGTACTACTTTGTTTAGTTCTTTAACATTTGTTGACCAGGAAAGTCAGACTAGGACAGAGCCTATTTTCAGCAGAGGCCCGGGGAGAAATGCTCCAGACACATGTCTTTTGAATCTGGGAGGAAACCAGAGCACCTGGAGGAAACCCAGGCCAACACAAATGCAGGGAGGACATGCTGACTCCACACAGAAGGCACCCCAGCCAAGAATCAAACCAGAGAACCTCTTTCTATAAGGCGACAACAACAACAACTGCACCACTGCACTGCCAATTATTTCATTTATTTTATTTAAATTGTTTTCTAGGGTAGAGCACTGATCCCAACTGACCAATTTCAATTTCAATTCGGAAATACAAAGAAAGTCAGAAATAGATTTAGTGAGAGCACAAGTATAATGAAAAACATCTGTAAAATACCATTATCAGCAAACAAAAAACATTTTTGTTAAAAAGAGTACATGCAGTTCCAATAATGCATCATTCACAATAAATCAAAACAAATCTCATTTAGAAAGTGAGGTGTCTGTGTGATAATCACAGCTGTGCATCGTTGAAAAAGATAGGATAGCTAAGTGGAATGAAAAATAGTGATCTTGGTATGAAATCCACAATACAAATAATATACTGATATTTAATGCATGCATTTATCAATGTCTTTCTTATTTCTTATTAACATTTCCTATCGCTTGTGTCTTATTCATCTGTTACAGTGTATTATTCAGCGATTACTCTTGTGTTCATGGTTATATCCCTGGTCATGGCTAGTCCAGCTAGCCAGCTAACAATAAATGAAGTATGCATACATATACAGCCTCATTTGAAATATCTTACAAATGTTTTTCAGTTAGTTTGATCAGTGTTCTTGAGAAACATGACATGTTTCTGCATACCATAAGTCTGAATTATAATTGTCATACTTTATTTGTATTTTATTTAGGAGAACTAGGTGATGTGGGTCCAAAAGGTGATAGAGGATTAACTGGTCTTCAAGGAGCAAGAGGTCTCCCTGGTAGGAAAGGTGATTCTGGTCCACCAGGTATGTTTATAGACTACAGTGATGTAGTCACATAGTAGGCTAAGAATGCAATTACATTTTGTATGAGATAAACTGATGTTATAGCCATTACTTCAGAAATGTTTCTTTGTGAATCACACTGAATGTCTGAAACATTAGTGATACCACTTTTTAAGAAGAAGGTGAGGGTTCTGGTGTAATGCAGATCTAAGAATTCATAGATCAGTAAGCTTGACTGC
Organism: Protopterus annectens; assembly: GCF_019279795.1. Taxonomy (NCBI): domain Eukaryota; kingdom Metazoa; phylum Chordata; order Ceratodontiformes; family Protopteridae; genus Protopterus; species Protopterus annectens. The sequence goes on along the minus strand of NC_056734.1, from coordinate 143,555,776 downwards.
TATGAGATACAAGGCACTAAACAAGATCTGAAAACAAGAGTTTTCTTTACTGGTTAATGTCACGCAGAATTTTCCAGTGAACAATCTTTAATGAAACATCACTGAGAAAGGTGCACTGATATACATCTTAGTGGGTTGGATACATTTTGTGTTATATGTAGAAGAGTGGTGAAATACCAAGGAATGCAGTGAGAATAGTTTGTCTCCCAGTGCACAAAATGTGTTGGCCACAAGTATATTGACCACAGGCAGTGCACACAGTCTGCCTCTACTGACCCACTCATTCTGCATTGTGGTACCTTGGAGCATTGGAAAATCATGCTATAACCAGTTATACTGTAATCTTTTCTGCTGTAGTTTAGTGTGCATTGAGAATGATGGCAGCATGGATAGAGGAAAGATTCATTTAAGATGTATGTACAGACATCTGTATATGCTTAATTTCACAGCAAACAATTGTCTTTTCCCAAGAACGTAATCAAAATCTGTCATGTCATCTTCCTGGACTCTGCTACAGAGTATTCCAAGAGAGCTTTATCCTGGATTATCCCTGCATGGACATTGAACCAGGCTATGGAAATTGGATCTCATATCAATTACAGCTATCCCTCTATTATCCAGGTCACTAATTAAACATGATTAGTCGTGGCACTGTTAGACACATTCTCTGTGCACCTTTGTGGTACCAATCCAAACAGCTCATTTACATGACTAAGCCAAGTTTCCTATTCTCAGTTATAGATTTCTTGGAAATGTAATATGATGCAGTTTATCTGTCAGGCTCAGTCAGCCATGTTAAGTCGGAGTGGTTGTACAAGTCATTTCTCTGAAGCAGGTCATGAGCCATACTTGTTCTGCTTGTTCCAGAAAAATCTAAGTATGATAATGGCATTTATATGAAGTTCTTTGATGAGTGGATATTCAGATTGTAGGGGCCATGAGAAAATGTTGAGTTTGCTGAAGCCATCATCATTGCAGTGCATGATTCTTATCATTCATTATTCTTATTAGTTATTATTATTATTATTATTAGTCATTATTCTTTTTAGTCAGGTGGTTTTTGCATTCTTTCAGTTGTTAGTGCTTCTTCTTCAGTGGGTAATGTTGTGTTTGAAAAGATAATCTGGTTGGTTGGAGGATGTATCCTCCTCACTTTAACACAGCATTTTCCACATCACTCTCTACTAAGCCATGTAGTGTTCCTTCATTTTCCAGCACTATCTTCACTGTTGTCCTGGCCAACACAGTCAGTGTCAGGTCAGCAGCTAACAGTACCATGAGCATTACTATCAACTATCAGACAAAACACATAGTCCCCCAAGCAACAACTCTATCTTTTGTGTGCTCTACACTCATCAGAATCACCATTGGGGAGACTAGGTATTCACAATTAGTTTTTTCCCATGTGCTACGGAGTGACAGAGTTTTTATAGTTCCAATAATCTAAAAGGTTTTCTCCAGAGGTTATGTCTGAAAATGGGATGCATGAAGAGGGGTCTGGAAAATCTGATCCCGAATGATGGAGCCTCCATTTCCTTGCCCTGAAGGAATGGATATGTGCACAGTTCCTACATGGGCAGTGAGTGGTATCTTTTCACAGGGTCTCTCTAGACTGAATCTGTTCTCTTGCATGTGTGCTAATAACTATGGCATTTCCCTTTTCCTGTCTGACATTGAGTGCCATCTCAGAAGAGGAGCATCTGCTTCATTGCAGTTGACCCATAACTCAGAGTGTCATAGAGTTTTTAGGGAATTTGTTCACTTACTGTGCCAGAATGTGGTTGTAGTCGTTTCAGCCCAGGACAAATACAGATACACATATAAACATGTTCTTTATGATTTTAAAACATAGCATCTCCTTTCATATGTGAACTGCTAGCCTCTGTGCTTCACTGTGTAATGTGGGAGATTCCATCTTCTGGCTAGCTGGCCACTGCTCATTACAAGTCTATCATCTCTTGTCTCTGTAGTCATCTGGTTTTCATGATCTGGGTTGTCAACAGTGCAAAGAGATGATATGAGCACTGAGATCATCTTTATCTTGTTCAGCTGGGAAAGTGTCATGTACATAGGAATCTTCAGCTCTTCAGCTCCATCATCTAAATCTTCTGAGGGGGAAAAAAAAACTTCAACCTTATGTGTCTGACGGTGGACTGGTGAACAAGTCAACATTTGTTGAAGGACCTCCAAATCATCCTCAGAGGAGGCACAGACATGCATGTACAACACTGGTATTCCTTGGCTCCTGGTGGAATTTACACAGTGATAGCCTGTCAGCTGCAGTCCTTTCTGGAACAATAGCATGTTGTCTGACAATACTGATCAGCATCTGTTCTTGTTCAGTTTAATTCCTATTATAACTGTTGTCATCCTTTGAGTTCTCTGGCTGCCTTGACTCATGCATAACCTGAACTTGGTTTCTTGATACTAACTTTAGGCATTTTAACTCTTCAGAGGAAGTCAGTGCAAAAATGTAGCAAAATGTCTGAGAAGAATTATCTTTTCCATTTTTTTTTGTGTGTTTTTTTTTTTTTTTTTTTTTTTGATTGTTGCTCAATGAGCACAAACTATTCTGAGATTGGTAATTATGCAATATCATACATCATATGTTGTCAGCCATGCCTCATGATAGTAACCCATTGTGTCAACTGTACTGGTACTCATGGCCAGGCTTTTTTCTTTCACAGTGTGCAAAGTGCATGTCACCTCATATTATTACATTTCACTGGCAAAAGGAGACAGTTTTTTCTACTTAGTCTGTCCTATGTGCATACTTATCATGCTGCAGTTGCCTATCCTTGTTGCTTCATATTCTTTTGCTGACATTATACACAGTCTCAAATGAGCCAGTTATTTAGCTTTGCACCACCCATTCTAGCAACTCACTTCATGCATTAGCCACCCTCTCCATAAGTGATTAGGTTCCATTGTTTGTATGTGGTAACTCTCATGCCTACCTCCCATCATCTCTCTTCAACTATATTGTGTCAAAGTACTTCTGTGATCTGACCATATCACATTTCCCATCCCCCATTCCATCTGTCTTCACGTGAGTATAGTCCATGTTCCCTCAGTCTGTCTACATATCCTTTTCACTCCATCTCCCTTAATGTCCTCAGTTCATTCCTCTAACCCTGTTCCATTATCTTTATAGTTCCTCCATGCTGCAAGGAATCCTCCAGTCAGAATCTCATTGTGGACTTGCAGTGTGCTATGGTAACACACTGCAGTATGTTTGGGTAACCTTCCTATATCTCTAATCTGTTCCCCTGCGAATCCATCCCAGAATGCTTTACTTTCACTTGAACCTGCTGAACTTGCTCAGTAGCACAACTATTACCACTAATGTTTCCTTTTCTTGGTCATTCCTCCAGATGTACTTCCCAGTTTGCATTTTCCAATGGTTTATTGTTCCCAATCTGCAACACCTTGACTTTTTCATTAAGACTCGGTTGCCACTTTTCTTTCTAGTCTACCTATACCTCTCAGCTGTCCAGATATTTACAAAATGCTCACATTTTTTGTCTCATATTTTTGGTCTGTTCCTCATAAAATTAGCAGTTTTGTAAGAAAGTCAGTGAGGACTGACTTCACTAAATAATGACAGAAATTTGAGTTGTAGGCTGGGTCCATATCCTTCGGAAAATGCACAGTAACACAAAACATTTTATTCTAGGATCTTTTTAAGTTTGTAAGAGCAATATTTAATATTTGCCTGCATGTTTGGAATCACCCCTCCATTATTTTTGGCATAGTCCAAAGTTCTTATACTAAAAGATTAAGAAGTATGAGTCCATTTATCCTTTCCAATCTCTTACATGTTTTTTCTGCTATCCTTAACCACATCCCCTATTGTAGTGTCCTCTGCAAAGACAACGATCTTGCATTTGATAACTATTATCACATCTAAGACAAATATATAAAATACCACTAACAAACTAGTGGTTACCCATCTATCACAGGATAGA